>NC_056745.1:1011423836-1011663836 GCF_019279795.1 Protopterus annectens
ATGAACACATAAATGAAAAAAGCTTTTTATGCACACATGTGCATACACCATAGTATAGTCTATTGTATTGGTGTATGTGTTAACATGCACATTGCACCCTGTAGCTATACAGGCGTGGATAATGCTCATACTGCTGTGTTACTCATATTTACGTACCTCTGGCGTTCTGCTGTGATAGCAGCTCGTTGAAGGTGAAACTGTTATTATTTGTCAGGCATCTTAATGCACAGATCTATCTGCCATGTGGCCATTTACCACATGTACACATAATGTATGGTCCTGTCACAATATACAGGTTGGACCTGCAATGCATCACAATGGCTATCCATGTGCAATACTTGCAAACTATGTGAAACACCGACATGAAACCTCACAAACTGTCATTGCCAGATGTGTGGACAGCTGTGCATACAATGGTGGTGGTGCTGTTCACTGTAGGGACATGTACTACAGATCAGAACTATACATGTGGGGAATACAAACAGTACTACTCAGTGAACTGGAGTATGGCCAGCCCACAGGATTCACTGGTGTGGATCATAGCCCTGCTATGAATGTCACACAACGTGATGTGCTATCTTGACATGTCCATGACATCTAGTGGCCTGGCTGCAACACTGCCTAACTATCCTGAAAAACATATCCCACATACCACCCTTTGTCTGTATAACCCTGTCGTCAGTGGATCATATGACATCTATGGGTGTATGTCATATGGGACAACACAGACATGTGAAATAGATGCCCGTCACAATAATTTGGCCAACACATGTACACATACATGGCCATGGAGGATGACCAGAGACATGCAGTAACACACACACTAGACGTGATGTTCTTGTGTGTACAACTTGTCGTACATTGGCTCTACATGGTCCAACTATGTCCTTTGTGTAATGGTTATATTGCAGATGTGGAACACTAGACATCCTACAGGCCTGTGCACATATTGTGTAGGCATAGCATCAATCCACCACATAAGATGTGTTGAACATTTTGAGTGTGTCACGACATGACAGCAGTCACCTGTACAGTATCCACATCATCAGCCCACAGATACAGTACATTCCCCTTGTTGGTGTCGGACATCAATGTCATCCTTGCTCCTCATGTGTGTGTGTGTGTGTGTGTGTGTGTGTGTGTGTGTGTGTGTGTGTGTGTGTGTGTGTGTGGTACACAGATGTCATGTGGAACATGGTGTACCGACGAGTTTGCCATGTCTGGCCATAGTTGTCAGGCAGCAGCAATAAGGTTGCAGATGTGCAGGGGTGTCATCCGTATACCCTTCAGTGACCTGTGTCACACATTCCACATCATGGTTTAGTGTGTATACACCTCGGTGACGTGGGTCACATTCCACAGTATATATGTATTGTATCTGAACAAAGTCATAGCTATGAACTGTGTCTGTAACTCATACTTTATAGCAATAGAGACGCCTCATGATTCCCTGCAATGACCGTGCACATTAGCTAAATGTGCAATATATCTGTAGGGCGGTCAGACAACACTGCATTGGGACACCATTACCCCACTATGTATTTGACAGGACACCATTGTGTTAAACATGTATGCATGTCATTGCACACGTCAGCAGATCACATGACATACTACATGTGATTGTCAATGTCATATGCCACACATCAGGCAGGTGTACTGTTAACCTGTGCTGGTCTACATGGTGTAACACAAGGATGTATGCTAACTACTACCATGATTGTGTAATTTGCATGCCTTCTGCTATGACACATGCATGCTGTTGTGTGCAACCCAGGGATGCATGATAACTACCACTATTATTGTCTGTGCTGCATGCCGTCGGAAGTATCACATGCATGTTGGATGCCTTCTTCCATATTAAATGCATGTTGGGTGCCATAGCATGTGTGTGTCTGTGTGTGTGTGTGTGTGTGTGTGTGTGTGTGTGTGTGTGTGTGTGTGTGTGTGTGTGTGTGTGTGTGTGTGTCTATTGTATAGATTGTAATGTACACTTCTTGTCTGCCCCTCACAGGTGATGTAGGTGTGTTCCCCTCCTGCGGTCCATCTGATATTAGTGCCCCCACAGACTCTAGCAGTGATGATGAACATATGATTGAGGCACAGGCAGGGTTGTCAGGGGCTGAATCTGTGCCATTGGCTGCCATTCCGTCTATATCCTCCTCATCCACGCACACAGATCACATGCCTACACATACCCCCTCACCAGTGGCCATAGAGGAAGGACAGTTGGCATGTGGTAGCTTGGAACAGGAAAGTGTGGGGGCTATGGAAGGTGTGCCTGCACACCATGGTGTCAGCCAACTGAATGGTGATGCCCCACACAGGCATGTGGCCAGTGCTGCTCGTAGGAGGACCTCTGGCCAACATGCCCCTGCAAGACAGAGCACAGCAGCTGGTGTCACCAGATGAATGTTTCAGGCTGTAATGGAGGCATAGGCATGTGCTGAACAGCACAACAGAGAAGATCAGAGGCTTCAGAGGGCTGCTGTCCATTCTTTAAACAACATCCAGGCAATGGTAAATGCTCAACAGCAGATTGCTGAAGCTTTGGATAGACAATTGGGTGACATGGTTGGAGTCCTTGACAATCCATGAGCGTGAGCTGTCTGTGTTGGAACATCTGGTAGGAGTGAGGTGCTGGGCACGTGGACGTAGGCCTGCTACATCACCTGTTTCAGGTCTATGTGAATGAGCTACCTCACATGCCCGGTCCCATAGTGGCAGGAGCAGCAGCAGAGCAGCTGGTGCTGTGCTGTTCACATCACGACACAGCAGGCCATGTGCACATGGCCCTGAATGGTCCCAACAGGGACACGGATCCAGAGGACATGTGCCATCAGACAGTACCCAATTTTCACCTCTGCCTGGTAGTGTCCGTGCAACCCCTGTCAGACACAGGTCACGTGGCCATGGCCGGACACTGTGAACTATAAAACCTGGCCTGTACAGTCTGCAGCTGTCAATAATACCCCTGTGTAGGCCAGACACATGCCAGAACTGTGTGCATAATACACGCACACATCAGAAACATATGTAGGGCACCGCAACACACACATGCATAACATCCACACACACCCAATTAGATCAAAGGCCCTAACCCACACATATGATGTCATCCAATGGTGCAGCCTAGGCCTCTGGCAAACATTATCGCCCTGTGCATATGATGATGCCTGTGCCACATCCCTGTCATCCACACTATTGGTGCAGGGACATGCTCATATGGTCTAATGCACAGGGTGAACAGATTAGGAAGATAAGTGTAGATTACAATTGTTGTGTACTGTTGACAGGCAGTAGCCATACCATGGAGTACAAGTGTACAATGCTTTTCGTACTGTTAAAAGTATGTGTCTTGTGTAACAACAGTAACTGCATGTTGGACATGATGTTCTGCTTTCCTCCTTCAGGTCTAATTGCACGTGCCGGTGGATGTCAGTGTTTGCAGTTAGTGTTCCATATGTAAATGTGGACTACTCACAGGTATGTATGAATATACCAGCATGCACCTTGTAGCTTCCACATCACAGTTAGAATGTCCCACGTTCCAAACACGTCTACTGATCCAAGAGCATGATAGCTGTATATTACGCTACTGTGGCTACAGACGTGACATCCATACTGGGTGACATTGCAGGTACAGTTACATGGAGTGGTGAGGTAAGACAGCGGCCTAGCTGATGACAAGGGTAGAGGCCAGTGGGAAGTGTGATGCCTCATTGGGAAGCAGTAATACATGTTTCCATGACAGGATGCCAACACACAACTGCACCCACACACTCAGGTATTGACACACATGTATTCAGTGACACAGTAACACACCCACACACTCATGGATTCACTGACACAGTAACACACACTCACACACAGTTGCTACTGTTGAGGTGGGGACCCCTGCCTATGTGCAAATCATTACAGTGCTGTGTACCTACATGACGCGCCACAGAGAATACACATGTACAGGTAGTCAGTATGGCCTAAGATCGAGGACATCAACACGGATAGTAGATTGCATCACCTGGATGGGGGGAGGGGACTTATCAGTTCAGTATGGTAACATACATCCTCACTCCAGGGACCAGACAGCCATACATACACACACACACACACACACACACACACACACACACACACACACACACACACACACACACACACACACTGTGGCATTCACTATTGAAGACACCTATGTCACACACATACAGATACCTCACATGTGTGAGATACATGCCCCTGCCTATGTCCTGCTTTCTACATTGCAGTCTGTACAGATGTCTACAACAGTGTACAGGAAAGTGAGTAACAATTGAGATGTATTCCCCACCATACGTGACATATGGACACACACACACACACATGCAACCACACATGCCAGTATTGTGAATCAAACACCTGCCTAGCTCATGATATGTATGACAGACTTACAGCAGTATTGCACATGTTATAAAGTGTACTGACACTTCCTTTGATAACAGTGTTGATATATGCACACAGAAGGTCTTAACTGTTACAGGTATCAAATGATTTACCTTCGGTGTCACCCTGACCGCTGTCTATGTTCTGTGTGTTGCCCTTCAATTAACAAAACCATTGATACTGGTTACACAGGTTACTGTAGGACCTCTTGTGACACACCTGTGAGCTGTCCTCAGCAAATATCCACCTGCAAGGATGTCCCACCACTTAGTTATTTCCACACATCTCTGTCCATACCTGAGGTACATCTTTCCATGCATTCAGCATATCACCATATACAGTTGGCAACGTTGAGGCTGTATTGCAACTGCATGATGTATTAAGATACATATCACCTGCATACATAAGCAACTGCACACGCATGGTATCTGAATGCACACCACTACATGTACATGTGTGTAGGTCCTACAATCCTGTCATTTGGGCATGATTGTAGGCATTGCAATTGGTGGACATGTGTAATGACATACATGACACATGGACTGTTGTATGATATGATAGGTGTAATGGGTGACCGGTACAGAGGGAATGTTACCTCTGTCAACATTGATATCACACCTTATGTACAGTTAGCATTCAGCAGTCATGGACCTACATTCCATGTGCATGTGTGTAATGGCTGTAGCCACCTGTCTGCACAAAGGACAACAACAGCTATGCTATTTACATATATGTTGTGTGTGTGTGGCATGTACATATCCAGGGCAGGTACATGTATGTCATATCCAAACATGAGGGTGTTTACTGGTGTGCAGCAACATTCATCTGCTAATGCTGTAAATAACCGAGGGCCCCTGGTATGTGTACAGCTGACCTGGTTACAGACATGTGGTATCATTGTATTGCATAACACATGATGCAACTGTGGCGGTACATGGGTACTTTGCACAGTTGATGTAGAGCTTGCTACAGTCACTTGGTCAAGGGTCACATGGTGGTGTACTATTATATGTCCTACCACATGTATGGATGTGTGTTGGTGGTCCGAGGGCATGGTGGTATCTGAGGTTTACATCCTAGAATGCAGCATTTGACACTGGGTCCTGCACCTGACTCATTTGTGATGCCTTTTGTGGGAGTACCGGTCAGTACATGTGAGTGGCCTCTATGTATGTGGGGACACCACCACCTGGAACGGTCCGTACCTATGTTATGGCCCACATGTCTAGTTCTGAGGTATATGGTGGTAGTGCTATTGTGCCCTACAGAGCCTGCAGCCAGATGTTCCTCACTGCACAGATGTCAGTACCCCTCATTGTTGGATCTACAGTGAGCAGCTGTGATTATGGACGCTACACATCTAGCACTGGTTAGCATAAGCATACAATGCAGTTGTCCTCTAGGTGTCAGGGTGTTATCCTGTGTTTAGGACATTTGCCTTGGAATGGCACTATATGGGTGAATGCGACTTAGATATTATCCCCACTCCCTTAAATCATGGATGCATGTGATATGTGACAAAGACCACTCTACTTTTAGTCATGTCATCCCAGAATAACAAACACTGGACAACCTCGTAATTACAGCAGGACATTGGCTCATTGTGTTGGTCAGGCAGTTACCACTCCTAGCAAGGCTCATTGTGTTGGTCAAGCAGTTGACACTCCTAGCAAGACATCACTGCAAGTGGTAGTATTGTGCTTGGTATAGAATGGTACATCTAAGGTGACAGACAGCAGCAGATGTTGTGTATAAGACCAGTGTCAGATATATGTAGAGCAGCAGTCCTGCTAACAATGACAACTACTAACACCAGAGTCCATTACAATGTGTTCTTTGCATCTAACTGTAATAGCATGGCCACTGTGGCCTTCCGTGTTTAGAATCAGAGTGCATCCCAGACAGCCCTGTGCTACTAAGTGTATGAGCATGCCCAGTATAACCTTGTGTAGATGGACACAGTGCATTCTGAACAGCCCTGTGCTACTAAGTGTGTGAGCATGCCCAGTGACACCTTGTGTCAGTTATGTGCCTCTATGTGTATGGGCATTGCAATTGTAACCCTGTATAGTGATTGCAGTCATCCATTCCACAGATGGGCATACTCCAGGTCAAGATGGATTCCTACTTTAAATGCACAGGTTCACAGGTATGTATATTTTAACTGCCAGCATCCCTGTTGATGTCCGCATTTCTAGAAGGTCATAATGACAGCCTTGAAATGTGTAGTCTGTGTGTTGCGACTCATAACTATGTGGTATTGTAATAATGATCTGTAAATAGGCAGGTGCGTGTGTGTGTGTGTGTGTGTGTGTATGTGTTTTTCCCCATCTGCCTGAGGACTGAATAATGCTTTTAGACTGCTCACACTCCATACAATTCCTATACCCACCTTTGGCAAGGCTGATGATGTCACCCACCTACAAATACACCTCTGGGAATGCTGTGACCCAGTAATCTCGGTAACATGTTCTGTAACTGCGTAATGGTGTAGTGTGATAAAGTAGTTAGGTTGGTGTTCTACTCCCAGACTTGCCAAGTGTGTATTTGTGTTTGTGTGTGTTTGTCCCCATCTGTCTGAGGACTGAATAATGCTTTTAGACTGCTCACACTCCATACAATTTCTATACCCACCTATGGCAAGGCTGATGATGTCACCCACCTAGAAATACACCTCTGGGCATCCTGTGACCCAGTAATCTCTGTAGTGCATTCTGTAACTGCATAATGCTGTAGTGTGATAAAATAGCTAGGTCGGTGTTCTTATCCCAGACTTGCCAAGTGTGTGTGTGTGTGTTTGTCCCCGTCTGCCTGAGGACTGAATAATGCTTTTAGACTGCTCACACTCAATACCATTCCTATACCCACCTTTGGCAAGGCGGATGATGTCACCCACCTCCAAATACACCTCTGGGAGTACTGTGACCCAGTAATCTCAGTAGCGCATTCTGTAACTGTCTAATGCTGTAGTGTGATAAAGTAGTTAAGTCAGTGTTCTACTCCCAGACTTGCCAAGTGTGTGTGTGTGTGTGTGTGTGTGTGTGTGTGTGTGTGTGTGTGTGTGTGTGTGTGTTTGTCCCCATCTACCTGAGGACTGAATAATGCTTTTAGACTGCTCACACTCCATACAATTCCTATACCCACCTTTGGCAAGGCTGATGATGTCACCCACCTAGAAATATACCTCTGAGAGTGCTGTGACCCAGTAATTTCAGTAGTGAATTCTGTAACTGCATAATGCTGTACTGTGATAAAGTATTTAGGTCGGTGTTCTAATCCCAGACTTGCCAAGTGTGTGTGTGTCTTTGTCCCCATCTGCCTGAGGACTGAATAATGCTTTTAGACTGCTCACACTCCATACCATTCTTATACCCATCTTTGGCAAGGCTGATGATGTCACCCACCTAGAAATCACCTCTGGGAGTACTGCAACCCAGTAATCTGGGTAGCGCATTCTGTAACTGTGTAATGCTGTAGTGTGTTAAAATAGTTATGTCGATGTTCAAATCCCAGACATGCCATGTGTGTGTGTGTGTGTGTGTGTGTGTGTGTGTGTGTGTGTGTGTGTGTGTGTGTGTGTCTGCGTGAGACAAGTACAGTGCTTTGTAGAGTATGCACTCTCTGTACAAATCACATGACCACCGTTGTCATTCTTGCTGTTGTCACCCACCTAGGTATACACCTGTAGGCATGCTGTAACCCAGAATTCACCGTAGCGCATGCACTAAAAGCGTATTGCTGCAGTATGATATGGTAGGTAAGGGTTCGTATACAGGACATGGCAAGTGTGTGTTTGTCTGTCACAGCCTGTGTACAGGTGGCTGTGAGTGTCTTACCATTGGACATGTTGGGGAGCGGATTTTGTAGTTTTCCTATATGGTGTCCATCTTATGACACATTGGCCACCTCACAAGGAGTACAGCTGTCAGTCAGCCACAGGACTGTGTTGGCAAGCCATACCCCTACATCTGGCAAAAAGCCTGGTGAAACAAGTATGCAACCCCACTAGTACCCGGTATATGTCCTGCACCCATGTGCCATGCACAAACACACTTGCCTAGGATATCCCGCTATGTTGCTAGTACAATGCACATTGCTGACAAATAGTAGGCATGGTATGAATGCAGTGGCTTGCAGAGGACACGGCACCCTGTACAGTGGTACAATAGGCACATATATGCGGACATTGTGCCTTCACTATGTTCCCCACTGGATGCCTGCAACATATGTGGTGCCATCAAATGTGATCCACAGAGGCCATACAATGCCGTACACATGTGCCCTGTATAGACCAATGCCACTGACACCAGGGAATACCTGTATCATACTATAAATGCAGGTGCAGGGTCGACCTGCTCACTATAAGCAGGTTTTGCCACACCAGGCCAGTATTGACATATCGTGGGATAACAGTCTGTGTACACAACATGTGCCTGCCAAATCAGGTACACCTGTACATGTTACTGTACAGTATTGTGGGACATGCACATCCCAGGCAATGTCCATGTGAAGGACTATCTAACACAGACATGTCATGCATTGCAAAGCTATGGCGATACACATTGGTAACTAGGATGTCAGGGCAGATCATACAGTACCCATCTGTGTGGGACATTGCAGACACTACACCCCTGCACTGCACACCATTGTCGGGTGATGTGATGCCAAGGATTACCCCTCACCCAGCCTTGTGCAGCCATCTTGCACAGCCAACCACTACACACCCATGAAGCAATGCATACATGCATGTCAGTACTGGCACCTTGTGTCTGCATGTGGGTTATGATGCTCCCAACTAGAGTCACTCCCAGTATAACCCTCATTGGCATACCAACAGATGTCAAATACTTTTACATGCCCTAGCCCATAGAGCATCCAGATATCCCCTGTGGTGCATGTAGTCTTGTGCTAACTAAGTAGTTAGGTTACATATTTGTGGCCCTAGCAAAGAGTGTCAATGCGTGTCCATTAGAGAGTGTGGTTGTGGTAACAATGGCATCTGTTCACGTGGACAGCCATGTGTGCCACACCTAATGTATGTCTACTATATCTTTGTTGCAGATGTCACTCACCTAAACACATATATGTTCTTACAGCACAGCAACATGTCTCCTTTGTGGTACATGTAGTAAAGTCATGCATATGTAATAGTAATGACTAGTCAGTCAGGGGTTTGACTCCTGTACTGTTAGGCGTGTGGCAGACAATGCTTAGGGTTAAGTCTCCAAGCCCTTCTCTGGTGTACTTTGGCTGTTCCACCCACACACTCTCTGGCAGATGTGAAGGTGTACACCTGCTCAGCAGCAGCATGTGTATTGTAAGTGATGGACATGATCAGGTGATGGCCACTGCACCTATTGCAGTCCTCCTCTAGCTGATTGCATGTGGAAATGCTGTGATGGTGTTCCCATAGCCATTCGTATGATAAACACAGTACACTATCTAGGGAAAACATGTTGGCATTTGGCCATGACAGTCTGGTACCTGGATGTGGTGTTCTGACACAGCATCACAGATAATATCTGGATGTACCTCAAACATTATACACCATATAAAATAGCCTAAAGAGAGGAGGGTGATGTGCCACACATGACTACAGCATATAAGTGTAGCTATGCTGCATTGAGACTACTGCCTGTTTAACATGTGTGTGGTAATGGCTATTCTGCATGTTTTAATACAGACATGACAGTACTCTGTTCATGAGGGACCCCCATCTGTAGAGCCATCTGTGAACTGGTCAGTGTGTGCAACCATTTGTTTCCTGTGTTACACACTGAACACACATCTGTGCACAGCAGGAGCATAGTGTGAGAATTGCAGACAGTACATGATGATGGGGATGTGTTACTGCCATTGCATTCCTGACTGGACATGTGTTGCATGAAACAGTGCTATGACAGACACTGTCTGGGGTTCCCAGTGACAAGCCAATAATGGGCAACTGTTCATAGCTGCGGTCACACGTCTAATACACATTGTACAGATGGCATGCAGTATATATGCATGTGTTGTGCTCCCTCTGCAAATGTATACCATCTGTTGTGTTGGGTTGATGGTGATATATATGCATACTGTTGTAGGTAATCCTGTATGCTGGTGTCTATCACTAAGTCATATGTGGGTTTAAGCTGCAACACCATAGGCTGAATGGGTTGGGAGGTCCGGGCAGAACCTCTTGTCCCACTTCAGCTGACCATGGCACCGGGCACTAGCACATCTGGGGCCCAGCCTTGGACATCAACCTCTGTTGGTTCTGCACCACCTTCTGGTGTACCACCACTGAGGATGGAGCATGTCCCCCCTGGGAGCAGGACCAGACAGGTACATGTCTGCTGTCGTGCGGTCCCGGATGTGTTGCGTTGGGTGCTCACTAAGGGGTTACGAAGCAAGATACACAAGATCAAGGGTGGAGTGTCACATTTACAGGGTGATGCTGCCCCTCCTGGACAGCCCCCAGCACTGCCTCCTTTGCAGCTGTTTAGGTGCAGTGGAGGCTGCCCATGTCTGGGGACCTCCATCTCACTGTTCCCATGGACTTGTAAATGCTGAACGCCCATCCCCCTCTGGGGTGTATCCCCCCACATGTGTCATATTCCAACCCTGTATGCTGTCTTGTCTGTGATCTTACCCTACCTATCCTCCACGGCCATACCTACACTTCTTTCCCTACATCCGACCTTCACCTACGGAAACATAAGGCCAATCTGCTCCTAGGACAACATCTGCCCTATACATAGCTATCCATTTCACACACGTGCCCACTGGACACATGTAACCCTTGTAATATGCATCACAACATACTCCTGGTATCCTCACTCCTGTCCCTCAGGCGCACAATCCTGGTATGCACATCACTCCTAAATGGTCCAGGTCCATGTGATGAGGACAACACCATTGTACACACAACACTACCGGTCTCTCTCTGGTTACCCATTTACCCTTATCATGATGATGATGTTGCACACAGCACCTTGCAAGAGTACTGTTCACACATAATGACTGGAGAGGTACTGTTGTGTTAATGTACATTACATGCACAGAGTGATGTATAAGGCCAATGTACAACTATTTGCATGTATGAATGACACGTCTGTCTGAGGGAGTCTTGAGATCACATAGAATAACACCACTGCACAATACAGGCATCGCTGGTGTTTCCCGTTTCATTCATTCGTAATGTTTTGTTGCCACATGGTATGTTCCTAATACATCTTTATATATGTATGTACCTATATGTTGGACATATACACTCACATATACATCTACATGATGGGATACATTCCTATACTGTTGAATGACTGTGCTGTATGATATGTTTGTGGTATTGTCCGTTGTCTGTATATCTGCCATGGCGTATTGATAAATCACATTAGCTGTGTGTGCAGGGTCCTGTTTCCGAGCCTTGCAGAGGACGTTTATTTGGTTGCAGGGCAGAACAAGACCATTGGATACAGAGGGAATAAGGCACATTAAAGCAGTTGTGAATGGGTGTGCATGGGTTTGCGCAATGTTAAGCATTGATGACCTCTGGTTAGAGCTTCTTACACTCGGTTAGCCTCTACATTGTTTTACCAGTGCAATACTCGCATATTGGTAGCCAAACAGGCTTACACCTGCTCGCTCCCGCACTTGCAAATGCACCGACATTGGCGCTTGCATCTGACACTCACACCCCTGGGTGGGAGCGAGCACCACAATATTACCTTGTGATGCCTATTACATCGGACTACATGCCTACAGTATCGGGAATAGCTGCCCATTAGGCAACGGCATGGCGTTCGACTGTACGGAATTGGCAGCCTGTCCAGTGATTAAATCATATTATTTGTGTGTTCCTCATACAATCTGCTCCCATCTGGATGATAAATGGAAATCGAGACTCTTCAATACAGACAAGTAATTGGGTTTTGGGAGCCACATCCATCAACCGAGTCATGCTACCGCATACCTATTATAGGTTTGCCACCTTTTCAATTGGCCAAGGTGGGACTTTAGGGTTAACACCTGTCCCACTTTGCAAGGGACAGTCCCTCTTTAGGCAGTTGTGTCCTGCAAAAATAATCAAGACAGCATATGTCCTGAGATTACTGGACAAAATTATATCCTAAGTTTCTTTAAGTTATTTTATATATGAAACTTCTATATTTTATGTGAAGTAGTATAAGCAATTCAAATGTTATTAGAATAAGCTTTTATTTGTTCAAATAAGTAAAGTTCTGTACTATGCACGGCTGTAGGTATGTTTTGTCCTGGAAAATCTGACAGAACATGTCCCACTTTGGGCATTTGAAAAGGTGGCAACCCTATAGGACCTTTATGTAGAGAGGTCAGATTTTGCAGGGCAAAACATACCCACAGCTAGTACAAAGGAGAGTACTTCACTGTTTTGCCTAAATAAAAGGTAAGTCTTGTAGCATTATAGTTGTTTATATTGTTTCTTATAGCATTTAGGTGTTTCAGATACAAAATAATTGTTTTATGCAACTACTACAGACAATATAGGACATCTTTGTCCTAAATCACAGGACATTTGCCATAATTACAATTATTTTGCAGGACACAATTGCCCAAAGGGGGGTGTCCCTCACAGAGGTGGACAGGTGGTAACCCCAACCCTATTATTCTATCATCTTTCTAAGGTAGTCAGCGTAATATGCACTTTCTCTCGCTAGCAGACCTCTCATACGAATGGGGAAGAATGAACACTGAATCAGGGACACTGCATAACAACCTCAGGGACACATTTAGAAGTTTGGTGATATTAACCTGATGCATTGACAGACCCAGAGCATATGTATTTATACACATTGTCTGAGGTACATGCTGTTTATGACTCTTACATGTTGTCATTATTCATTACGTGTATTCTGCTACCTTTCCTCCTAATATCACTAGTTCTAGGAGGGTTTAGTTGGGACAGAGTTAGATTCTGATTCGTAATCACGGACGTCCCTGGTAATCAGGGACAGTTCAATGGTATAGTCCCTATGTGTTCCCCAATGGTTTACGGACTATGCAGTGGATGTGCTCTTAAGGTTTGGGAGGTATGGGCATCTGCTATGCCCACATCGAAATATTACTTACATCCACGAGGTGGTCCTAATATGGCTCTGCCAGCCAACACCTGCATGCCTAGGCCCATAATTGCATACCCATAGTTCCCCTACCTGCCACTCCTCTACAGCACTCATCCTTACTGTGGGCGTAGGTGGGGTATAAACACAACCCTACACACTGCCCACTCTCCCCATGTCGGGACACATGTCGTACATTGTGTCAACCCATGTGTTATCAGGTTTGCACAACCTACTGGTCCGTGTACATCTACAGACTGGTCGCATCAATCATTACAGGGCTTGGCTCCAATCACTAAATTTTTGGTGTCTCACAAGGGACATCGCTGTCTATGTTTCAAGTGTAGACCTTGCAGATCTCTCCCACTGGTAGTTTCCTGCCGGTGGTCTGGGAAGCAGTCGTGTATTTACCTTTATTGCATGTCTGCATGTCTCACTGGCCTAGCTTGGAGGGTGGGGGGTAGACGTTTGTTTATTGGACCTGCAACCAACATATGCCTGGACTGAACATATGTTACCTGTAACTGCTGTATCATATCCTAGGTATATACATGTGTATATTTACTGTAACATATATATATCTATTTACATTAATATATACAGATATATCTGCATATGTATGAATACATGTATATTCATATCTTGCTGTATATATATATATATATATATATATATATATATATATATATATATATATATATATACATATATATATATATATATATGTCTGCATATGTATAGATTCATATGTGGATATGTATCTGTATTCTTTCTCTGTATGTATACATTCGTACTATGGCGAGGAAGAAGTATATCTCTATATCGCTATGGGGACATATACACACACATAGCTCTACTTATATATGTCTAAATCAGGTTATTCCTTTCCATGCCATACAGATTACACTTTGCTTTAGTGGGTCTCGCAGAGGGTGTGGCTGCTCATTGAGCGACACCTCTGCCCAATGAATGCATTCACTCGCATCTCTTAGGGCTGTCCATATTGGCCACCATCAGCCAACACCTGCACACCAAGACCCATAAGTAGCTAACCATAATTCCCCCACCCTCGCCTTCTCAACAGCACCCTTCCTTACTCTGTGACCTGGTAGGTTCTGGACACACCACTACATGCTGCCCACTCTCCACTTCATGAGACCCATTTCATGCAATTGTCTCGGCCCATGGGTAATCTGGGTTACCCACCCTTGTATTCCGCGTCTGTATACACCGCGGACAAACTGAATGATCTATCACATTCCTATGGTTTGGCTAATTTTTGGGGTGTCCCGCAAGGGACACTCCAGTATGTGTTCCATGATTAGAACCCACAGGTTTACTGTGTTCCCCCCCTGGGTGTATCCTGCCTGTGGTCTGAGGAGCAGTCGACTCTTTACATTGCTTGCGTGTATAGTTCCCGTGTCTGGCTGTAGGGGGGGTGGGTGGAAGGGCATGCTGCTTGTGTCATGTATCTTGCCTGGGCTCCTCACTTCCACTGCCATAGCCTGTGAACAAATGTAATTCCTGTGAGCTTTTTCCTATCATAGCTATATATCTCTATATATCTACGCACACACACACACACACACACACACACACACATATATATATATATATATATATATATATATATATATATATATATATATATATATATATATATAGATATATAGATATATGCATTTATGTATTTATATATGTACATATATGTGTGTGTATATATATATATATATATATATATATATATATATATATATATATATATACATATATATATATATATATATATATATATATATATATATATATATATATATATATATACATGTCTATACATATGCTCTGCTCACTCCTGGGCAGCTTTTTATGACATGCGCTGACAGTACTATATAATACCATATTTGCTCTTGATTCCCTTCACATCCCTTGTGTATGCTTTATTGTTACGACGTTCATTCTTCATATATATATATATATATATATATATATATATATATATATATATATATATATATATATATATATATATATATATATATATATATATATATATATATATATATATATTTCTATGTATATATATTACATCTGTACATACATACATATATACATTTCCTATGCTGAGCGTTGCTTACACCCGCGCAGGCACACTCGCATATGCTTACTGTGTGTTACATATGTTTACTGACGCTTATTTGTGCTTACTTGTGCCTTATTCATTATGACAGTATCACTTTGAAGGGATCTGGTTAATAGTCCCATGCGATACACATGTTCACTTTTACATGTTTTAATGTCGGCTTTACAGCAGAACGACATTCATTCCACACAGAAAATGATATGTGCTATAGTTGAACTTCAACCGTTAATGCCTGTTTGTTAGGCAGATGCTCTAACCACTACACTATTGGTGTTCTGCTTCATTTATATGTATACCCATGGTTCATAGTTACCCGAACACATGCCTCAACACTTCACTAACACAGCAGGCATCCATTTTCCTGTTGGGAAAATCACACAACTACACATGTGCCATTCCCTACTGCTCTGGACCCGTGCGCATGTTGACTCACTTAAAGTATATTCAGACCCCCAAAGCCTATAGTCCTGGCACTTAGGTGTATTTGATTGTCAGGGTGTTCATGTGGTCATCCAGGTTTAGGCTTGTCTGACTGAGGACTGGGACTGCCCTGTACCCATTTGAAAGTCAGATTTAGCACGTTAAAAAGGGTACTCCCACTGTTAACATCCTACCTGTGGTTATAGACGTGGTATGCCACCCTTTCAAATGCCCAAAGTGGGACATTATTGGTACAAACTTCAGATTTTATAGGCCGGAACATACCCACAACCAGTACAAAGGACAGAACCTCCATTTTTGGCCTAAATGATATATATATATATATATAGCATTTTAGTTGCTTATTCTGTTTCTTATAACATTTAGGTGTTTTAGATACAGAATAACTGTTTTATGCAACTATTACATAAATATAGGGGATTTTGTCATTAAATCTCAGGACATCTGCCATTTTACATTATTTGTACAGGACACAACTGCCCAAAGAGGGACAGTCCCTCGCAAAGTGGGACAGGTGGTTACCCTATATATATATATATATATATATATATATATATATATATATATATATATATATATATATGTATATATATATATATATATATATCTGTGTACATATGCATGCATACACATATATATGATTTAATTACTTTGATCATGCTGTTGAATGACTGTGCTGTCAGCTATGTTTGTGATAACATCGAAGTTAGGTATAACTGCCATGGCTTAGTGGTAAATCACATTGTTTGTGATGTGTAGGTTCCTGGCGTCGGGCCTGGCCGACGCAGTTTATTGTGTTGCTGGGCAGAACAAGTGCCTTTGAACAAAGCGTGAGTGCAACACTTTTCAGCTGCGGTTTTCTGTTTAACCTCCGGTTCACGTCACGCAAAAACCTTCTACATTCTTACTGTGATACGTCACCCCATTCACATTTCAATGGTATTATATTGTTATACATCATAAAATTAGCAAGATATGCTCATATACGGTTTACACATCATAAATGGTGTATGCTGCAGTCGAACTGACAAAATCTGCTCGATAGTGGGATGCTCTAACCACTACACTATTGGTGTTCTGCTTCATTTATATGTATACCCATGGTTCATGTTACCGGAACGCATGCCTCAACACTTCACTATCACAGCAGGCATCCATGTTCTTGTTGGGAAAACCGCACTACTACACCTGCACCATTCCCTACTGCTTTAGACACGTCCCGTATGTCGGCTCACTCCAAGTATATTCAGACGTCCCAAGCTTATAGTCCTGGGAAATACGTTCATATTATGGTCAGGGTGTTCAAGTAGTCTTCCTATTTCCAACTCGGCTGACTGTTGACTGGGACTGCCCTGTACCTGATTGAAAGTCAGACTTAGAACGGGGATATAGTTAGTTCCACTTTTAACATCCTACCTGTGGTTGGGGATGCAGAGGTGTGCTCACCTCTGGCCAAACTGATATGACAGCACTAAATATTATGGGGGTTCTGCTGCTGTTTCCCTTCACATTCTTTATGACTGCTATATTGTGACAATGTTCACTCTTCATATATATATATATATATATATATATATATATATATATATATGTCTGTACATACACATGCATATACACCTACTTGCTTATTTACATTTCCCATACTGTTGAATAACCGCCACTTACCGTCGTGCATACACGCTTGCATACCCACTTACATCTAGGGTTGCCACCTTTTCAAATGGCCAAAGTGGGACATTTTCGGGACACACATCAGATTTTTACAGGCCGGCACATACCCACGGTCAGTACAAAGGATAGAACTTTACTTTTTTGCCTAAATGAAAGCTTATTCTTGTAGCAGTTTAGTTGCTTATTCTGTTTCTTGTAACATTTAGGTATTTTACGTATAGAAATAACTATTTTATGCAACTATTACATGAAATATGGGACATAATTATTTCCTACAATCTCAGGACATTTGCCGTTTTAATATTTTTGGTCAGGACACAACTGGCCAAAAAGGGACTGTCCCTCTCAAAGTGGGACAGGTAGTAACCCTGCTTACCTTTGCTTTAAAGCACCTTAATCACCCTATATCTGACTGCCACTATTGTGGCCATCATATAAAATTAGCCCTTGCATGGCTTGGACCCAGGAACAGGAACACCATAGTCACTGGTTTTACCACTAAACCATCCGTGATACATTCTCTATGGATGGTAATTAGGATATATGATTTTACTACAGCCATTCCACAGTACTGGCAACAAATGTGACAGTCGGGTGGTGTACATATGTATAGTACATGTTACTATTCATATGTTTCTGAGATGCATATGTATACATATTTATGAACTGGACACATACTTGACAACTACTTATATACATGTATGTGTGATGTGTAGCTATGCGAATGTGAAAGGTATATATTTCCGATAATGCATGTGGGGAGACGTGCATCACGGTCAGGTGTTTAATCCCGGGTCGTAGGTTCTGCAGGACCGGCTGGAGGCTGAGCAGGGTTGTGGACAACTACTGCTCATACAACTTGTGTCCAGATGTCTACAGGACTGGACATCATGTCGTGACACCAAGTCTAATCTTTAGAATAGATACTTATCCCATGAGGGATATCCAAAAAATTGGGGGAAGAATGACCTTGATTCTTTTGGCTTTACAAAAATGAGGTAGGGTTATACATGCAAGGGATAAATAGTTTGCAATCCTGAGACTGCCTAGGGTGAGACTGCCTACTAGATATGAGTAGGGGTCACTATGTGCAGATATGGCTGCACCAAGCTAGCAGCCCAAGTATGGGTGGTTTTGGTGGACGTTCAGGAAGGGAGGGGGTGTGTTGTGGAGTGGATGATGGGCATTCAATTATGTATCCAGGTGTGTTGGGGTTGGATGGCTCAGTTCAGGCCGGACCATTATGTGGGTGTGAGCCAGTACCATTTCTGTACATGTGTATTGCACATTTTAATGTTCATATGTTTGTGGGATTGTGTTCTACAGTATGGCCTGTCAGGTTGTATTGCGGATGTGAATGGTTGTTCTTTGGTTTTCTTTCTGATTCACCCACTGCTCCCTCATACACCTCCAGTTCACCTATTGTGCATCCGATCCAGTCTCCCCTTGGCGAATTATTACATTACCCATCAACCCCCACCACCATATTCCACACACACCATCCATCCCTTCTCTGGTTGATGGCCCGTGGCACAGTCAACAGAACACATTGCATACACTACATATCCCTGGTACCAATATGGTTGTGAGAACGACCCTAGCATTTTTGATCTTCCACATGCTGTACTTCATGCACATAGGTACATGTAAATACTTATCTTTCATGACATGGTAGGTAGACCCGGGTAATACCTGGTCATCTTTGGGCCATCCAGACAAGATGACTTGGACCGTGAATGGGCAGATATTGAGCGAATGCTCTGACCATTGGTAGGGTTTCCACCTTTTCAAATGACCAAAATGGGACATTTTCGGGACACACATCAGATTTTACAGGCCAACACATACCCACGTTCAGTACAAAGGATAGTACTATAGTTTTATGCCTAAATGAAAGCATATTGTTGTAGCAGTTTAGTTGCTTATTCTGTTTCTTGTAACATTTAGGTATTTTACATACAGAAATAAGTATTGTATGGAACTATTACATAAAATATGGGACATAATTATGTCCTACAATCGCAGGACAATTAACATTTATAATGGTTTTGGTAAGGACACAACTGCCCAGAGAGGGACTGTCCCTCACAAAGTGGGACAGGTGGTAACCCTAACCATTGGGCAAGGCTTAGCAAAGGGCAGTAGCGTGCTAACACTCTGCGTTTCACTTCCACTTGGTATAACAATCAACAGTACAATGGAATACGGGCATGGGGTTTTAAATATCATTTGTTCGAGGGACGGGGAATCAATATTCAGCTACGTGCTTACTTTTTATTTTGGTGTTCGCAAAACTGTCTTCTATGCTTTGCACACATGTCAGTATCCATGGACTATTAGGTGATTATTAGGTTGCGTCTGCAGCCGACATGTTCACGCCTCCATGCAGCACTTAGACACGCCCCCTGCATGCATGCAAATTTCCTATGCACGTGGATGTTGCGGCAGAGCGCCTTCATTAATATGCATGTGGTGCTGCTGTGCCATTTGTACGCCGCACGGTCAGTGCAAGGCTAATGCCGTCCTTGCGCGGAGCTTCATGAATCCCGTGGATAATCTTTCATGTGGACAATATGTAAAGCACTTCTGTATATTCATCCCATATATTTACTTTATGTTGCTTTGATATAAGAAAATAATGCACAGGTAAGGTGTTCATTTAAATGACGCATATATGGACTAATAGATATCTGCATCTTAATATAATTGATGAAGTACCTGATGTATGGTTACTGTTCAATACACGATATATGTGAGTCTGACATCAGTGAATTATGTTTGTTTCATTAGTTATTTGTCACTGTTACGGATGAATATAAAGCAGCTTAACTGGTTTACTTTTGCATGCAGCAGTCATGCTTATTTTTGAGCTCCCTTTAGCATCTGTGGATTAAGTTTGTAACACTATTGTTCATGCTGGGCTGTATGTGCAACTCATACTGTTGATGAAATGAGTGTCAGTCTTTTGTGATTGTGTTACATGTGTTTGTTTATATCTGTTGATAACGAGCTATATGAAAGATAGAGACATATGTAGATATATAGTAGATATAGAACTGTATATGCATATATGTATTGCTTATCATTTTGCCAGAGACCGTGATAATGAAGCACACCATTATGTTCACTAACAATAGAATAAATAGCATACTAAAAGAGATCAAATCTGTATGTGTCCAAGGAGAAAATCCTCTGCCATAGCCGAGCTATCAAACTGTTATATTTAAACTCGAAGGCTGAAGAGTTTCATGGAAGGGAGCATAAATTTATTTCCACTTTCACAAAGTAATGAGACCCTGATGTTAAAGTAAATAGGAGAGGGGTATGAAGCAAGTGCATGTTGTTATTTCCCATACAAAATATTCCTTCATTCATTCATTCATTCATTCATTCATTCATTTATTCATTTATTCACTGATAACCATCATAATCTGATTCAGGGCTATGAGAGAGCTATAGCATATCTATGTATTCAGTAGAGGCATGGCAGAGAAACTTATGCCAGATGATGTGCCAGTCAGTTGCATCGAGCACATATATACACCTGTACACACACACACACCCACACACACATGTACACACACATACAGCATGCATATATCATCTGCATGGACTTTGGAGGATCACCAGTTCACCGTTCACACCTATAGAAAATAACTTGAGAGCTGAAGAAAGCTCATGTGAACATGAGGAGCATGTCCAGGGTTCTTCAAAGTATTCACCCCATTTGAGATCTATATAAGTAAATAACACCTCATGAGGTAACTTGCCACTCTGCCATACTTAGCAATGCATTTTACTATTGTTTTTCGGTTTGCAGAAACTTGACAACCTTCCATCTTTTTGCAGTTTTTCAAGTGCTCCCCTCAGCAACCCTGATTTCTACTGTAATGTAGCTCTCTACCCCCCTCTCATGTAGTATGGATGATCTAAACAGATCATATTGTCAGCCATATTGAATCATCCTTGTTTCTTTAGTCTTTCCCTGTCTACAACGTCTGTTTCAGCCCTTCTTTTTAACTCCCTTACCGTTGCTCTCACATTCCTTAGCACACCTCTTTTCCTTGACTAAATTATTATACTCTGTGCTGATTTCCAGTGTATTACTTCTTCTTGGGCATTCCTTACCTGCATAAAACCCACGGTATATAAATTGGACATTGTGCCCAGTAATTAATTAAATATATGAATATGGAAAACATTATTTTAGTAGCTATTAATCTGCAGATGCATATTTCTAGAAGTAAGTGCTATAACTTCAGATCTTAGAGTGGACTTGTACAATATCTTCATGTGAACTGCTCTCAATAATATATGCAATTTGATGTTATAGTTGGATATTTTGGCATGTATGCAATGTTTCATATTTTATGTGGAGCCTTTCTTCTTAGGCTTTTGATGAAAATGGGCTGTGTCCATTCGGATCCTCATTGTTAACAAATGCAAATAAATAAATCAACAAAGAAATGCATAAACATATGCAATTTAATATACTAGGCTTCTATAATTTCATGTCTGATAACATGACACAAATTAAGGCAAAATGCATACTTAGTATTTTTACCCTTAGAGTAGTACAAGCACTTGTTAAAAATGCTCTTACTGCATATTTTTCTGCAACAATATTAGACCTTATACCCATTAAGTAAATTAAATTATAGGACAGGCTTGCTTGGATGGAATGTTTAAGCCATGATTAAGAAACATTAATGGCACACCATGTTTCCTTTTTCCTTCATTTGCACATAATTAAATTGATGGACATACTCGCCATTGGTAAAGGAGTGATCTGATTTTCACAGAACGTGGCTACATTTGAACGTATAAACACTGTGGCTGTTATCTCTAGAAATGACCATAGATTTCAAGGCTTGGTGTTTTGATTTGAAGTATTTCAAACAATTTTGCCTCTTAGCTAAAATGTACATGAAGAAGTAAAACATTTTAATTTAGATATGTCCGTCAGGATCTTCTGTTTTATCTCTTGTTTTCTTACAAATTGTCCTTAAATTTTTTCATTTTACCTTGCCCCAGCCTATTTATAAAGTTAGACTTCAGTTAGCTGATTATTACTGTGAGTACCACGTAAAATGTTTTATGACAGACTTAATCTTTATGCTGAAGGCTATGCTGTTTAAAAACATGTCTCCTCTGAACAAAAGAAAAAACAAAAAAACAAAAATCTAAAAATTACTGCCACACTATTTTGTAAGACACTTCAAAAGTCTGTAGCCTGTAAGAAAGATGACAAAAAAATACATTAACAATGTAATTATGTGTTTAGTATATGTACAATTACACAGCTGGATTATGTTTTCTCTGTATCATTTCTATTGACATGCATTTCTTCTAGTTCACAGAAACAAAATGAGTTTGGTTTCATTACTAATCAATGAAAACCTTCCTTTATCTACTGGGAAAGTTATTGTAAAATGAATTAACTGTGCAGAGTAAGACGGCTAACAATGCAAAAATTACTTAACACAGAAGCTCTCACAATGCTCCTTTACAACCTAATGATATATAGGATGGTTTATCTATGTGACCCATCAAACATTGCATAATATGGTGATTATAGAAGGTAGAACAATGGACAGATGCGCTCTAGTGATCAATCACTTGGGATGGTAGAAGCCTACTGCTTTTGACAGTTCCTTATGATAGATTACATCTCTAGACTCTAGGAAGGTGCAAGTTCAAAAGATGAGAAACTCGTGCTTATAATTAGACCTCTGCTTCAGTTCATGGCAGGTCAAACCTTCTGAAGCAAACAAGTCTTGATGTGGCTTTTTCTTCTGAACGGTAGCAAAAGTTCACTTCTTTCAAATAAAGTAACAACAAAAATATGGCTTTCTAAATAGTTTAACTATGTTTTATTTGTATACCTAATTCAAGTAGCGTACTTTATTATTATGAATTTAAAATTGATTAAGTCTAATCAAATATACTACTTATTCACATTAATAGAATGAGATAAGAAAGAAGAAGGACAATGCTATTAAATTCTATGGTTTAACAATTTTACTGTATATTTTCCTGCTATAATATCAGAAAACATGCACATTAAAATGTAGTTTATATTAACTCAGTCATCTGATCAGGAAATAATTTTCTTTACTTGAGATACAAGGTAAAATCCATGAGGAAGGTCATAATCCATATGTTAGTGTGTAGTCATTTGATCTGCTCAAAATCACAATAGCTAAAACAGAGGTGAAGAAATTAAAATTTAGATTAATATCTGATATTTTTTCTTAAAGCCAAAATAATTTGTCTTAAGTTTAAAATTATGTAATAATCAGCATTTATTAAAAGGAGTCATCTTGAAAGATTACTGAACTGTCATGTTGCATATCAAATCCGTTTACAGGAAGGTGATGTCCCCTGGGTTCCAAATCTAAATAGTGCAAGCTGAACATTCTGTCATGTTGGCTTATGATGCCATGCAAAATAGAATTTAATAGAATCACATGAACTTTGCAGCCTAATAAAACAATAATCCAGGACCGTGTGTAGGTATATAAGAATTTATCCATGGTGGGTGTGGTTTGATCACCAGCAGATTATTGCTATTATACAACTACATTATTTAATAAAGAAATTACCTTTCTTAAATAATGTCTTTGTATAAGGGCACTTAAATCTTCTTCCACGTTCTCATCCCTAGACTGATGTACTGTGCATGTGTATGGGACTTGGATTCTCATGCTTGCACAGTACATCAGTACAGTGCAGGAGAAGTAACAGAAAAAACAGCATTATTCTTGCTGTTTAGTTTTCAACAGTATGAAAAAAGAAGCAGTTTTTACAAGGTACAATGCAAAAATATAAGAAAAATCAAGTAGGTTTCTGTTTGTTTAATTTTCCAGAAAGTACCTGATTTTTCTTATAGTTTGATCTCTTCTTCACTATATACTTATAGAAAGTCTGGCCACTCAATGACATTTCAGTGGCCGGACTTTTTTCTATTGGCATATTCTTGATTTACAATGGGCATTCTGATTGGGCTAGCCAATCAGAGCCATCATTTCTGAACAGTAGTGAGCCTTTTTTGTATAATTATGGAGTGAAAACTCCAAGCAAAGTAAATACAGAGAAAATACTAGTTCATCTTAGTTTAATAGTTAATCTAGATATTCAAATGAAAACAGTAGTACAGGTAATACTAACAGGAACTTGAGAAGGTTTCAATATGAAATAAATGTTTATAGAAGGCAATAACTTACTTTCCTTGCACACAACAATACATTGTCTAGTCTTTGTATGTACTATGCAACCATCTGACTGACCAAGATAAGTAGACTTTATGTTAAGAATTGTGTCTGTAATATAAGGTAATGTAATAAATAAGTGTAAGCTAAATAGTTTTAACTGTGATAACGCAGAGTGTGTAGCTAAGCTTAGATCAAAGGGCTATACTATATCAGTGGTCATTAAAAGGAATAGCAACAAGAGATGTTAGGGATCAAATGGCTACAATAAAGTTTGCTCAATAAACAAAAAATAACAGCAAGAAATAATGTACTGAGTAAGTATATATTAGCCAACAGTTGGTAGATATACTATTAAGCCTAAACCTAGGGTAACAGTAAAGACCTTGGAAAGGTTGTGGCAGCAGTTTAATAGTATTGACAAGGAAAAAGACAAGCAACATTATATATTTAAAAGCATATGCCCTCAAATCCAAGATAGGGGGAGGCAGTTTAATACCTTATCAGATATACCTGCTAATAGTGAAGATGAGGTAGACAACTTCTGGTTAGGTCCCCTAATGAAATACTAAAAAATAGTAAAATCTCTTAGGTGAACCAGAACCTTTGTTTGCTTAAAAAAGTTACAAGTCTGGGCACAACAAAAATTGCTAGTCCTGAAGATAAAAGGACAGAAACATTTGGAAGGGAAGAAGATACCTTTAAGATAAACCATCCTGTCTGTACAGGAGGGGGAAAGAACATAAACATAAGCATACAGATTTGCATATACCCAACGTAGCAAAATGAGGGAGAAGCAAACATCAGACATATGCCATGGTAGCACAGTCAGTAAATAGTTCCCTTATTCCATTCTTGTACATTGTCAGTTAGTATACACACACACACACACACACACACACACACACACACACACATATATGTATATCTATCTACATCTATCTATCTATCTGTTTATTTATCACTTACACAAAACTACACAATACACACTGTACCACCTGAAACTGACTTAGGTAGGGGGCTACACCCCAACACCCCCCTAACTATATATACCAATCCTGAGATCACTCTACAGTGGGGAAAAGGACATATTTCCTCACAATGGGCAAGTGTTTACTTGCTCTGGGAAAAAGTCTGTGGTTCGGGATTTTAAGTTTCATTATTTTCATCTCACAAAAATAACGTTTGGGATTGTGGACTTTCAATATATAAAAGTAGATCCACATGCATATATGCCTGATCATAAAATGTGCTGCGAACTGTGTGAAAAGGTTAAATTTTAGTTATGTACATGTTCACCATTCATTTAGGTGTGTTTGCCTCAACTGGCCTTAGATAGTATCCTGCCCCAGTATGAATTTTGTTGTGAATCTCTTGTGAGATTTTTCTGTGCAGTTTCTGTAGTACTAGCCGTGTAGACTAAGTGGCACATCTATGGATCTCACCAACATTTGATAGCTGATTCTAACTCACACGTTATCAGAAAAAATCTCAAACTGCATACTTAAAACTTAATCAAAAATACATTTTTTCTGTATTAATACTTTACTGTGCTATATATCTGACTAATAATCCTTAAAACACTTTCTTTAGTTACTGAAACTGGAAAAAGATACTTGTATTTCCAGTAACAAAATGTATGTCCAGTAACAACAAACAAAAAAAATAGATCATGATAGTCTGACTACAAAATTTAAGCTATGCTGAAAGCTTTCTTAAAACCATGCATATCCCCCTAAATGTTGGAAAATATATTCAGCTACATCTATATGCATATATGTAATGATACCTCCATCTCTGTCTTTATGTATAAATGGAGTTATCTTTCTATATATGTATATTAAACAATCCAATTAAACAATAAGCATTGCATGATGATACACTTAACCAGAAACATCCTAAACCAAGATTTCAAGACCTCCCTGACTTCCACATTCATCAAAAATAAGAATATCTTTCCTGAGCTAGTACAACTCTATATATGCTCTCTTCCTATTCTTAACCTGCTAGATGCACCTGCTTTAAACAGACTTCAAATAATGAGTTCTAGTACAATGTTTCAACTCATTCTCAGTTTATTACCTGCTCTACTTTTCATCAACAAGCATATCAAAAAGTCCCAGCTACTAAATCAAAGGCATTTTGTAGTTCAAAATGCATTCTATCCCTGTCAGACATATCGTCTCTTCTTTATGATTCCACCATTTGTCTTTGCCATGTGTCTTCTATACAAAGTTACCTTTTTGTCACTGAACCATTCGTTTCTAACAGCACATCATTTAGTACAGTAAAGAAGTGCAGGTTAACACCACGATAAGTAAAATGAACCTTTATTGACCAAAAATGAGCGCTTTCGCGTGCCCACAAGCTGCACGCTTCTTCAGATGAGTATAACATCATAGTGAGAACATTCACTATATATACAAAAATGATAATTACTAAATATATTAATTAATCTAATTAAGCAATAATTATTCAATTATGCTGTTTGAAATGCCCATTCATTTAAAGCAATAGAACAAAATATAACTATAAATAAAAACAAGAATGAACATAGTTGTTGTGCCGTATTACCGTTCATTATATTCATCTCATCAAATGATCAGCGAATACCATAAATAGTGTTAAATAACTATGCATCTATCTAAATTATCCATATATAACAGACTTTCAATTGTTTGACAGAAACCAGCAAATGTAACATATCCAGCATTTAAAATATGTATAGACAAGTTAGCAGCAGTATGAAAAAATATATATACATAAATTAGCAGCAATATGAAGAAAATTAGCAGCAATATAAAAGAAATTTTTTGATATGTTAATTCCTATTCCATAAAGTAGATTTATTTTGGAATTGTTAAAACAAATATGTATATATATATAATTTTTATAAATGAATAAATAAATATCAATAAATATCCATAAATAATTAAACATATATATATATATATATATATATATATATATATATATATTTATAATTGTAACTATTAAATATTTTTTTTTAATAAGAGAATAATTCAATATCTGTTATTATAAAAAAAATTTTAAAACATGTATTTAAGATACAGATTAAAAAATGTGTATTAAAAATATATTTATAGTTAATATTAATGCAGTGACAGACATTTATAAATACTATTAAGTTCATATAGATACTTTTATTAGCTATACAGATCATTTAATGGTCTATTAAAATAATTATCAGTGTATAGGACCTTACGTGAAGTGATTATATTAATGTTAGTCATTATGTGAAAAAATAAAGTTAATGTTTGTACTATTGAGAAGGAGATATATACTAAAATATATACTCATAAATAAATACATATATTATAATTAAAATCCAATAAAGATATATTCATTTATTTATAGAAACATTTTCATTGTTATTATAAATTTTCTTTTATAGTTATTAATAAATATAAACTATTTAGTTAATTAATATCTTGTTATAAGGGACCGGAAATAAATATATATCCAGAATGTTTATATACATTTCTCACATTCAAATATATATATAGCAATTTGTGTGTCAAATTTCATAAAATTAATGATATTTGCGCTTTTTCAAAAATGACCTAATACTAATATAACTGTTTAGGCCAGGATATTGCTGTGCCCGAAATCTAAAAATCCAATCCAGTTCTAAATTTTCCAAATTATTAAAATTATCCCCTCTTCTATTATTAATCAATCTTTTTTGTATCACCCTGAATCTAAATTTATGTGTTGGAAATTCTATGATATGTTTTGAGAGGGCATTTTTAGTATCTGCTTTCTTTATAGCATATAAATGCTCCTGTATTCTGTCTTTTAATTTCCTTGTCGTCATCCCAACATAGAAAGCAGAACATCTCTCACATGTGGCCAAGTATATTACATTATTGTCTTCACAATTGGCAGAACATTTAAATTCAAATATAAATGATAGTTCAGGATGTACAAAGTCTTTGTCTGTTGAAATCCATTGGCAAGAACTGCATTTTCCACAAGGATAAGTACCCGTGAGTGTCCTATAATGTATCGTATTAATTAACTTCTCTTTGCATAATATCCTTTTTAAATTTTTCATATTTTTATAAGTAAAAGTAGGTCTTTCACCTATTATTCTTTTAATTTCATCATTTGTAATCAATATAGACCAATGCTTACTAATAATGTTTGTTAGATATTTATTATCACTAGTATAGCTAATTATACATCTAACTTGCTTAGAATCTTGTTGTTCATATTGACGTCCTTCTAATTTGGATCTATGAAATACCTTTGTAGCCTGTTTCGATCCATTAACAAAATTCTCTTTTATAGTAGCCACTGTTCTTGGATTATATCCTCGATCTATAAATAATCATTCTAGTTTATCAAATTCATCATTAGGTTCATCTTCATTTTGGCATATTCTATATAACCTAGTGTATTGTCCTCTTACAATATTATTAAAAATAAATCTCGGATGCATACTTTCATGTTGTAGTAATGTATTTTTCCAACATTTTTTCCTATAAAGGGATGATGTTAATTTTCCTTTTCCATCTTTTTTAATATGCAAATCTAAAAAATTAATATCAGAATATGAATATTCTACTGAAAACCTTAAAAAATCAGTTGTTTTTTCTAGATCATTAATGAAAATTTTTAATTCATTTGGACTTCCATCCCATATTAACAGTACGTCATCTACAAATCTATAATAGGCAATCACCTTACAATAATCAGGATGTGTAAAAAGATTGGTAATTTCCTATTTATAAACTGCCAAATTCGCATAAGTATTCACGCAGGGGGTGCCCATGGCCACCCCCCACTGTTGAATATAAAATTGGCCATTAAACATCATTACGTTATTCGTAAGAACTATATCAAGTAAAGCATTTATTAAAATCTGTTCATGATTATTGTAAGAAGAAAGTCTATTCAATAGAAATCTTATTGCTTCAAGTCCAAAAGTATTGGGTATAGCCGTAAATAGACTTTGAACGTCTAAAGTGACCAATAAGTGTTTATCTTGAATTTGTCTTGATAAATTATCAAAATTGTTAAGTAGCTGATAAGAGTCTTTCAGGATGGTCAGAATTCCATTAACCAATGGTTTCAATTTTCTTTCAATAAAAATAGAAATATTTTCTGTAACCCATTGATTTCCAACTACTATGGGGCATAATGGTGGTGGCATGATGCCTTTGTGCATCTTGGGTAATCCCTTAATATATGGTATAGTTGGATGTTCAATGAATAAGAACATATACAAATCATAACTGACTTGTCTTGTTAACAATAAGTCATATATATTCTGATGAACCTCATATATTAACTTATCTACCACTTTAATATCTATTTGTTTATAAGTATTATCATCTTGTAATAAAAGTCCCATGTAGTGTATATAATCTTTTGAGTTCAAAATAACCATCCCTCCTCCTTTATCAGCAGGTCTTATTACAATTTCTGAATTATTAGCTAAAACATTCAATGCAGTTCTTTCATCTTTAGATACATTATAAAACAATGATAAAGATCCTTTTCTATATTCCGAATAATGTTTATACAAATCATTCTTGCATGCCTTTAAAAAACAGTCTAAACAAGGATGCAAAGCAGGTGTAAATGCGCTTTTTCTTTTAAAACATTCAAAAGCATTCTGTATATCACTAGCATTATTAACTTGCAGTGTGGTTGATTTAAAAAACATTTTCAAAGCAATACTACGTACAAACATTCGTAATTCAATTAATATACTGGATATGTTACCTATTTGTGCTGGTATAAAACTTAATCCTCTGTCTAAAAGTTTGTAGTCCGTTTCTGTTAACGTAAGGTTAGATAAGTTAAATACTAAATTATTCAGTCTCTTTGCCGACCCCTTTTGTTTAAGGGCTCTTCCGATGGTCTACTTTTTCTTCTCCCCAGGCTCGTTGATCTTCCTCTTGTGTCCCTCCTTTGCCGAACCGGAAGCGGTAAAAAAGAATCTATATTAGTTTGTTGTAGCTTTGGTTTCGCTCCTAATCCCAAGTGAGATGCTAAAGCCATTTGATTAGGAGGCGCTGTGTTAATGTCATCAGAAAGAAATGGTCTACGCCTATCTGCTGATGATTCCGTGCTGCGATCACTGACTGTGGCTGCATTAGTTACATTTATTAAAGGGGAAATGTCAGATGTTTCATTCATGAATTGTCCATCATTCACATTCGCCATTTCGGCTCTTTCCATTCTTTGTGTTCCTTCTCCCCGATTGAATCTGGACCACACAAACACCTGGCCACTGGCGAAGTCATTTTGGTCCCTTTGTAGTTTGCATAATTTAATAGCTTGTAGTCTTTCTCCATACGCACTGACTTGGCCAATAAGATTATCAAGTTTACTGGAAAACATTTCCCCTTTAAATCTTTTAATTAGGTCTTTATATAGCACATCAGTCTTTTCAATCAGATCATTTTCTATAGGAAGAAAATAGTCAATCAGTAATTTAATGTAATTAAAGATGAGCTCTAAGTTCATTTTTTGCCAGCTTTTAAGAAGTTCAGGATGGCTGTTGCCGTATGACGGCATGCAAAGGACCCTCATTCCTCTAGAGACCACTTTAAAATGAAGGCACGCCTCCAAATGACGGTGCTGCCAAATTAACCTGAATTGTTTGTATAGACTATTTTCAAGTTCTCTATATAGCGGGTTGAAATCATTCAACAAATTGACAGTACCTGTTTCATTGGCATTGTTCTGTGTCAGTAAGTCCGCATCAAGTAAAGGGTTATCTTTTGGTTCCATCAAATTATTCCATTTCACATTCACCTGGGTTCTTTCGGGAATGTAGTCGAGTTCCAATGAAGACCCTTCCATCGAGTAGAGAGCCGGTAAGCAGCAAAAATAGGACCAACAATAGGAAGAAATAACAGACCTCTCTCTCAAAGTTAACCAGCAGCCAAAATCCAAAGAGTAATACAGTAAAAAAGTGCAGGTTAACACCACGATAAGTAAAACGAACCTTTATTGACCAAAAATGAGTGCTTTCGCGTGCCCACAAGCTGCACACTTCTTCAGATGAGTATAACATCATAGTGAGACCATTCACTATATATACAAAAATGATAATTACTAAATATATTAATTAATCTAATTAAGCAATACTTATTCAATTATGCTGTTTGAAATGCCCATTCATTTAAAGCAATAGAACAAAATATAACTATAAATAAAAACAAGAATGAACATAGTTGTTGTGCCGTATTACCGTTCATTATATTCATCTCATCAAATGATCAGCGAATGCCATAAATAGTGTTAAATAACTATGCATCTATCTAAATTATCCATATATAACAGACTTTCAATTGTTTGACAGAAACCAGCAAATGTAACATATCCAGCATTTAAAATATGTATAGACAAGTTAGTAGCAGTATGAAAAAATATATATACATAAATTAGCAGCAATATGAAGAAAATTAGCAGCAATATAAAATAAATTTTTGATATGTTAATTCCTATTCCATAAAGTAGATTTATTTTGGAATTGTTAAAACAAATATGTATATATATATATATATATACTTTTTATAAATGAATAAATACCAATAAATATCCATAAATAATTAAACATATATATATATATATTTATAATTGTAACTATTAAATAAAAATGTTTGCCTCAACTGGCCTTAGATAGTATCCTGCCCCAGTATGAATTTTGTTGTGAATCTCTTGTGAGATTTTTCTGTGCAGTTTCTGTAGTACTAGCCGTGTAGACTAAGTGGCACATCTATGGATCTCACCAACATTTGATAGCTGATTCTAACTCACACGTTATCAGAAAAAATCTCAAACTGCATACTTAAAACTTAATCAAAAATACATTTTTCTGTATTAATACTTTACTGTGCTATATATCTGACTAATAATCCTTAAAACACTTTCTTTAGTTACTGAAACTGGAAAAAGATACTTGTATTTCCAGTAACAAAATGTATGTCCAGTAACAACAAACAAAAAAAATAGATCATGATAGTCTGACTACAAAATTTAAGCTATGCTGAAAGCTTTCTTAAAACCATGCATATCCCCCTAAATGTTGGAAAATATATTCAGCTACATCTATATGCATATATGTAATGATACCTCCATCTCTGTCTTTATGTATAAATGGAGTTATCTTTCTATATATGTATATTAAACAATCCAATTAAACAATAAGCATTGCATGATGATACACTTAACCAGAAACATCCTAAACCAAGATTTCAAGACCTCCCTGACTTCCACATTCATCAAAAATAAGAATATCTTTCCTGAGCTAGTACAACTCTATATATGCTCTCTTCCTATTCTTAACCTGCTAGATGCACCTGCTTTAAACAGACTTCAAATAATGAGTTCTAGTACAATGTTTCAACTCATTCTCAGTTTATTACCTGCTCTACTTTTCATCAACAAGCATATCAAAAAGTCCCAGCTACTAAATCAAAGGCATTTTGTAGTTCAAAATGCATTCTATCCCTGTCAGACATATTGTCTCTTCTTTATGATTCCACCATTTGTCTTTGCCATGTGTCTTCTATACAAAGTTACCTTTTTGTCACTGAACCATTCGTTTCTAACAGCACATCATTTAGCATTCCAACTAGGACTTTGGCTATAATTCTAATGTCCTGACTCAGCAATGGTAATGACCTCCTGGCTCAGTATGATCACCTCCCCCATTTAGTAAAATAAATAAATAAATCAATATTAATTAAAATATATATATGTTTGCTAATATTTTAGACACATGGATTGCTAGGTACTTTGTTGGTTTGACCTCATAACCATAAATCATCTGTAGTACTCACTCTACTACCCAGACATATTACAGTCTGTATTATTACCCTTTGAATCATTTCCCAAGCTGATTAGATCCCAAACTATAGTCTGAAGAATCTTTACATTTCCAATATGGTGCTAAAATATGTAACGTCTGAGTTGTTACTGTCTAGATTATTCTGCCAAAAACTTTGATTGGACTCCACTACAGAAAGATGTGCTGCCATTGACCATATAGGTATATTATCCATAGCAGCCAGCAATGAATAATGCTCTCTTTTGATTATTTTACTCAAGTCAGATTCTGAATTTCACTGACTGTACTTTTAACCCATTGTATATATCTTGACTGTTTTTGAGTCATACTGAAATTATTTCCTTCTTTTAAGTTCCTGCTACATTTGAGCCCTGTAAAGAAAGTTGTAGGATATGATACCCTTACCAATGGTGTTCATACTCTTCTGTTCTTTCGCCCAGTTTGCATATGAGGATCTGTTAAATTTCTTCACCTCTGCAAGATCCAGCATTTTTTTATTAAAACTGGGTGATTTTCTGGAACACATTTCATTTCAGTCCAGCTGGTTCTGCCCTTCCTGGAAACACCCCAGCTTCTGCCACTGGCAGAACTCATTGCTCATCTCTCTCTCTCTCTCCCTGATTTCTCTGAAAACTTTTCAAATCTAGAATAAAGCACAGACATTTTGCATAAAGTGAGAGTCACTTATCTCTGCAGTTTAAATCAAGTTCAAACTACTTTACTGACAAAAATGAAAATAAATAAATAGATAACATAAAATAACATAAAGTAAAATAAAATAATAAAAAAATCCAAATAAAATGTACGTATCTGACAAAACCCCAGATGAAGTAAACATAAAGAAAATGCCTACAATTCAAAAAATTGAAGGTGTAACACAACAAAATTGGTATGTTTGTTTACAAAAATGTTTACGCATTGACACTACAAATGGCAAGTCATCCCTAGAAAAATTTGTTCAAATCATAATTAAAAAAAATACAGTAAATGAGTCTGACTTTAACATAAAACCACAGTAGGTACTTTCCACCATTACATGGGAACTTCATTAGTCTGTGAGTATACCCAAAGGTTCCATTTTTGAAAAGACTAAAAAAAAAAATACATCACATTATATATCAGGTGACAACAGTATTAATGAAGTAGACCAATTCTTTAAAAAAAAACAAAAAACAAAAATTAAATCTTCCCCTGTCATTTTATTCAGGTTTTCAATTTCACCTGCATTTCCCCAGTTGCTTCTTCATTATTGGGTTAAGTAACTTTTAAAATTAATGCAAATTTAAAGGAGCAATCCTGATATTATAAAGTGTGCCCATATGAGACATTCATAGTATGTATTCTACTAATGTCATATACATGTTCATCTATACACTACAATCTTTCTTGAATTCCTACCAATATAAAAAGTGGGACAACATGTACACCAAGTAGCATAATCTACACTCTACGAGCAACATGTAAAACATTGTGGTATATTATATCTTCTATAATTCAACAAAAGATTATTCACTTTAGTCATTAAAAAATGACAATGGTTACAACTCTCACACTTCGATATTTTGCCTTTAACCTATTATCCACTATTTTTCTCTAAGAAATTGTTTAAAGTCTTGCCGCTTTTAAACATAAACATATGGTTGTCAGTCAATCCCTTCTGTGTCTAGAAAACCTTTTAAAATGTTCCATTTCTGTAGCAGGATCATTTTAATGCTCCTAGAGTATACCTAATTATATAATCTCATACCGATCATCTTATAAGAGTTATTGTTTTTCGGAGGAATCATTTAATGCCCCTAGAGTAAACATAATTAAATAACCTCATAGCTATCATCTTTTAACAGTTATTGTTTTTAGGGGGAATCATTGATTAGTATATATGGTTTAAATCGATACATCCTTCCCTTAAATCATAGCCAGTTTCATTAAGTGTGACTTGCTCAAGACATCTTTATCACTTTTAGCATACTAATTTTTACCATTTGCCATTTTACAATATTATTCTTAACCTAAAAGGGGTAAATACCTATACAGTTCAAATAATTGTTGCCCACTTCCTTTCTATCCAATTTGTTCTACAAGATGTTGACAATTTTCTATTAATGCAGAATCTAAAAACACAATTTGTAGCTTGTCATAATTCCTTGTGAAGTTGGCATATTCATTCACCTCATTTAGTTACTGGAAAAAATCGTAATCATTCTTCTTTCAATCCATACCATACTAAAAAGTCAATACAATGCTTGTAAAAGTTAACACAAGATAAATAACAGTTTTACAAAAAAGTCATTGTTTTCCTCTCAACCAACACATTTGTATAATTTAGTAATGGGACTGTTCCCATACCAATGCAAATTTTTGTTTAAAAATTAGATTCTCAAACATGGTAAAATTGCAAGAGAGAGAGAGAATAACATCCAACATATTTATTTATTGTAGAGGCATTCCACAATAGACACAACAAGAACACATACTATTAATAAACACAAATAAAGTAGAGACATAAAAGTAAGTAAACCAACAAAATAAAATAAATAAAAATTGATAATTTAAAAAAACACAAAAAATTAAAACAAAGACAACATAACCAATAAACAAAAACTAATAATAGAAGATAAACTTGGGCAAAAAAATATAAAAAAAAGGCAAAATAAATATAAAAATAAAAACAAAGAGAAAGGAGAAATGAAAGAGAAAAGGAGAAAAAAAAACAAAAAGAAGTCAGAAAGAAGGAAGAGAAAGAAGTCAGAAAATAGGAGAAAAAAGAAGGAGGAAGAAATAAAATGAGAAGATAAAACATAGGATAGGCCAAGACAAAGAAGTGACTTCAAAGACAAGGAAAGGGAGTGGGAAGAGGAGAGAAAATAGGTCAAGACAAAAAGCAGGAGATGGGGTTAGTTGGAGAAAGAGGGTGAGAGAGTAGAGTGGCTTTGGGAAGTACAGTTTGATTTGTTGTTTGAAGAGGGTAGTGTTATGTGAATTTTGTAAAATAGGTTTGATTTCCCACTAAGATGGTAATTCTAGTGATGTGGGTAGTAGTTATATAAGTAGGTAAGCTTTGTTGGTTTTGTTGAAGAGTTTAGAAGAGGAGGTAAAAGGTAAGATTGTTTTTATGTGTTAAAAGCTGGGTTAAAGAGAGGAGCCAAGGGGGGTAAGGTGTTGGTAACGGTTGGAGTTAAGAGTTTGTGAGAGTTGTAATAGAACAAAATAGGGTGGTAGCCAGAGAGTAAGTAGGAGAATAAAGTAGAAGGGGTTTGGTAGTGGCAGCAGGTCAAATGTAGTGATAGGTGTGATTAGTTCAGCAAGTTAGTGAGTGGTTAGAAGATGGAGAGGTTGGATATAAGATGAGAGTAGCAATAGTAGCTCTAGCTGATGGAGGAGCGGGGTAGCCGGAGAGTTGATATGGGTGCTGAGCTATTGAGGAAGCATTTGGATTTTATTAAGTGTATGGTGTTGTCCGTGTGTTGACAGTTGATCAAAAAGAGATTGTGTTATCAAAAGTTGTTGTTATCAAAAGAGAGAGAAATGTGTTTTAAATTGTAAGCATAGTGAGATGACAGTATGTGTGTTGGGAGTGGTTAAGTGGTGGGGTGAAAAGAGGAGAAGTTTAGTTTTTTAGAAAGGCAGGAAAAGGTAGTGGTAGTTTAGTATGTGGTGATGATCAGTTTAATACGAAGCTGGTTCTGGATTGTGTGAGATGAGAGTTCTGCTGAACATGAAATTCTGGGTATATTGAATCAGTGTGACAAATAAGTGTGGTATAATATGAGAGTGAAACAGAGTGAATAAGTGAATAAAGAAGAATGGGGCCAAAAAAGAAAGGAGAGAAGAGGACAATATTATTGGGAGGGCAAAGGATATGAGCAATGTGGGATGAGGAGATGTGGTTTGTTAAAAGAAAATGAGTTGTCTCAGAAACCATTACTTAAGGATTTTATGGATTAAGAAAGCTATTCAAAAATATTCATTCCAGATGATAGATTAAATGGTTGAAAGGTGCAGAGAAAAGGTTAAGGAATGAGGTTTGAGATAGTGCAGATTTACATTGCGTAGTTGAGTAGTGCAAAAGATAGTATGGGCAAAGGCTAGGAGGCAGTGGGCTGCTATTGTATGGGGGCAAAAAGCTATAATATTGTGTAGGAATAATATTGTTAAAGAGATGATGAACACACAGTTGAATAAGATTTAATCAAAGGTGAGAGAGCTAAACATGGTCTAAGTGTAATTTAAGTATAGTAGTAGAGGCTTTGTAGAGTGAATATAGATAATACTTTCTTCTTTCCAGATATATAGAGGTCTCCTGTATGTCTATTTATATTTTATAAATTTCTTTGGCAGCTTTTTTGCCCCTTTGGCAAAAAAAAAAGAGGGAGCAGAGGGTTACAAGGGGTCAAGGTCAGTTTCAGTCAGAGGATAAGTCAGGTTAGAAGAAGAGAGAGAGAGAGGTGTAGAAGAAGTTGAAGGAAGAGTTGCTTAGAATATTTGGAGGGTAGAAGTTATTTCAGTTGACTTGCAAGAGATTGAATGGTTTCAGTAAGGAGTTAAAAGCATTGACAGTCTGGTCAGGGGTGTCTGGGTGTCTGGGTCAGCATTTAGGGGGGAGTTTTTGGCTGTACCTGAGAAAGGAGTCTATTGATAGAGACAAAAATTTTTTTGTTTATTAAAATGGGTTTCTTGTAGTTCACAGTAAAACTTTCTTTTGTCATTTATTATAGCTTTTTTGGTAATAGCCTAATCTTAGATAGTAATAAAGAGTACTTTGCTCCCCTCATTAGTAATACTTGATAACCCTAACCCTACCCCTAACACTAATGTGCATATGAGCTTAAAAAAGCCCTTCCCATAACATTACCACTACATAAAAATTTCAGAACCTCACCCCCCCACCCCCCCACACACAAAGTCTATCCACATACCTAACCCAAAACCTAAGCCTAAACACTCACAATCACATACATGACCCTTACTCTACCCATAACTGACACACATTCATAAAAGACACACACACACACACACACACACACACACACACACACACACACACACACACACACACACACACACACACACACACACACACACACACACACACACACACACACACACACACGTGCACACACCTAGCATAAATTCTACTTACCATTTTTAGCAAAACAACACTGTACGTCCAGCTGTTGACCAAAGCAATGGTTGACCAAACACCACACAGCATCAATATATTTATGTGTATGAATATATGAATATATATATATATATATATATATATATATATATATATATATATAGACATATATGAATATATATATATATATATATGTATGAATATATACATATTGGTGTATGGTGCTTTATTGAAAAAGAAACATATTGAACCACAACTCATCAAGCACAACTGCCCAAAATGCACCCTATTGAAAATAACAAAGAAAAACAACAGTGAACTCATATTTTTTTTTACTAGGGATCAAGACCCCCCCTTCACCCTAACTCCCTTCATAATTACCTATTAATTTTATATGTATATATATATATATATATATATATATATATATATATATATATATATATATGTATATACACACACATACACACACATGTATATATATATATATATGTGTGTGTGTGTGTGTGTGTGTGTGTGTGTGTGTGTGTGTCTGTGTATATATATATGTAGATGGATATAGATATAGATACCAACTACAAGGGTGCACTACAGTGGGAAAATGGCAAATTCTCTTATCCTCACTGTACCATGATTTCACACATGGGCAAAGGTGGCCATTTATCAGCTGATTTTTGATCAGCTGTGATTGCTTCTTTTTGGGTTTCACAAGTCATTCAGCAACTTGTCTGTCACCTGTATTTCTCTCTCTCTCTCTCTTTATATATATATATATATATATATATATATATATATATATATATACATATATATATATATATATATATATATATATATATATATATATGCATATACTTTTATGTAGGTTTATGATACATTGTCAAAATACACAAACATTTAATGACAAAATATCAGTGTTGTCATATAAGGAAAACAGGAGTGGAACATCTTATTGATGAATCCATTCATTGATGAGTGATAAAGGTGGTACAGCTGATTGAAATGTGTCTGCTTTTACACTATTAGACCAAGGTACAGTGGGGATCAGGGAATATGCTGTTTCTCCAATGTAGTGAGATCTTGGAGCAGGTATATATTATTAGCACAGGGTTTATAGGGCTGCAGGGAGGCTTGCCCCCTGGAAAAACGTTTTTTTTGGATTGATGATTTTTCTATTTGAGCATTAATTTCCGTTGATGTGTGACCACAGATTCTATGAGTTGAATTACTGCAAAATAATTTCCCTGAAAGACACCCACAGGGCTACTGGAGATGGCAATATCTAGCCTTAATGGTGTGGGGGATACCTGATATTTAGGTTTGTTGCAGTTTCTTTGCATCAGCATGAAGCCATCTGACACCATAATTGGTCCTAAGATGTAATGACTACAATTAAGAACTACTCTCATTTTGCCACTAGTATTATTTTATTGATTATTTTATTTTGCCCCTAGTATTGTTTTATTTATTTATCATTTTGTCTGATATTTGTTTACCAGGAAAGTCCAACTTTTCCAAAAAGTGCTCATTTTCTACAGTGGCTCTAGGAGAAAAGCTCCACAATCACAGCAATTAAGACATTACAGTGAGAAAAACAAAATACAGATGTTTTAAATCACCATGTATCATTAAACTCTACAAACACTGGAATGAAGAATATTGCAGTGAGAAAATACATAGATATATGTTTCATATTAGACTACAGTGCATAATTATACTATTATTAAGCAGACAATTACATAATTTGGAGAAAATACGTGAGGTAACACTCAATGTCATATTATGCATTGCATACATTGAATTAGTATAGGACTTATGGAAGCTGAGACAATTCTTCCAAGACATATAAGATATTACATGATTTGAGACAGTGAAAGGAAATTGAGAGATCAGTCTTAGTATGAGAGAGAGAGTGTTCATAATAGTGTTTCAAAGGAAATAAGGCAGGAAAAGAGAGAAAATGAGATTATAAGAAGTATGCAGAGTAGGGTGTCTTCAGGTAAATTAGGTCTCGTTATTAGAGTTATAGCAAGAGAAGAATGGAGAGAGGTGGGGGTAGGAAGGAAAGGAGAAAGAGACAGAGGAAGGGTCTACAGACAGAGAGAATCTGTGTAGGGTAAAGTAGAAGAAGAACTAGAAATATAGGTGAAGGACATAAAGAGCGGAGTAAGAGGATGGCAAGAATTATGAGGCATATAATAGGTCAAAAGAGGTGAGTGAAGTAGAGTAAGTTCAGCCAGGATTGGTGCAGGATCAAGTCCATGACTTTGTTAAATATTCTTTTAAAGAGCATTTAAAGGTGGGTAGGTTAGAGATAGCTCTGGTGGTTAGAGGTAGGGAGTTCCATTTTTTTGTTACTGAGTGTGAGTATAGGCTTTGTCCAGAGCATTTATTTGATTTATTTATAGTGAGAAGTTGTTTGTCTTCTAATCTGAGAGTTCTTTTAGGGGGAATATATACTTGAATAAAAGGGTAAGAGATAGGTAGATTAGTGGCTTGTCTATGATGTTATAGTTTAAGTTGAATGTAGGAAAGGTAGAGTGGGAGTTCTAGCTAGCTAAGGCTATGCAGAGTTTTACAGTGACGGGTGAAGGAGGTTGAACCAGCAGCAAACTTGGCAATTTTATTATAGTAGGTTTCAAATTTGTTTTTTACAGATGACTATAAATTGGTTAGAATGTGGGGCCCCATAAAGAAGGGAAGGCAGAAGGTAGGTTTTAGCTAGAGTAATTTTTGTAGGCTTGGTTAGAAAATGTTTGTTTCTGTGTGACATGGCCGAGATTTGGTGGGGGTTTCCTGATCCTGCTTTGAATGTGGAGGTCAGATTTAAGATTATCATCTATTATGTCTCTTAATAGTTTGGTATGGTGAACTAATTCAATTTCAGTGCCACGTAAAGAAAAGATTTTGAAAGATGCTTTGTTAGGTGTGTGAGATGTTGGGGTTAAGAGGAAGAGCTTGATTTTGGGGGGTTTGAGTAAGAGTTGAGCATTAGTAAGCCAAGTTTCAATGGAGGTGACAGCTTGATGGGTGATTATTTGAGATGAGTTAAGGTGTTTGAAGAGCAGAAGATTGTGGAGTCATCTACATACTGAATTGGGGCCTCACAAGTAGAAGATTGCAGGTTATTGATACAGATATTAAATAAATAGTTGCAGAGAACTGCAGCTGACTGATGTTAAGAGCCTGTCAAGGTTATTTTTCAAGTAACTAAATTCTTTATCTGGTTCTCAGTGGCATCCCAGTCTTTATCCAAGACCAAATGTAAATACATCCCAAGAACATTTTTGATTTATTTGGAAAGAACAATAATCCCAGCATACAAACATGTTGGCAGTAATAAGATATATCAAAGACTATACAGTTTGTTTTGAATATTATAAAGCAAAATCAGTCCATGTGAAAGATTGAAGATTAGAGCACAAGACAAAGGAAAGGTTATGTCTGAGCAGACAAACATGCCAACACCTTGCAAGTATGCAAAGTTATCTCACTTTGACTTAAAACTCTTTGACGAATACCCATTGTCACCTGTTGAAGATCTGAACTAACAGTTGATCTTCATTACAATATTAATCATTAGTAAAATGCAAATTAATTTACTGATAAATAATATAAGTATGTTCTAGGTTATCAAAAAGGACAATGTGAATGGAATGTGTCCACATGAAAGAGCTTTCATTATGGGACATGAATACAGCATACTTGATTTGTAAACATTTTTCAAACCCTCATTATTTTTTCTCTGTTTTTGAACTGGTACCCATTTTTTCTGATTCAGAGAATCATTCTATTGAGTTAAAAAATGTGACTGCCAATAAAAAGACAACATTCACATCAGTGGGAGTGGCCATGTTTTGTCTCATGACTTGTGAAGATTTAGTGAAGCTGTGGGTACACATCTGTCACTCTATGTGTGCATATATGTGGACATCTGGAATTGTGTCTCAAGACATTAATATGGCTGCATGGATGCGTGTGTGTGTGTGTGTGTGTGTGTGTGTGTGTGTGTGTGTGTGTGTGTGTGTGTGTGTGTGTGTGTGTGAGTGTGTGAGTGTGTGATTGGATATCTGAATGAGTATGCATATGGGTATGCCTATACTACTGTAGTGCATGTGCTGGTAGGGAGCGTGCAGCCATATGTGCATGTGTGTATGCATGTGTGCGTGTGTGTGTGTGTGTGTGTGTGTGTGTGTGTGTGTGTGTGTGTGTGTGTGTGTGTGTGTGTGTGTGTGTGTGTGTGTGTGTGTGTGATTGGATATCTGAATGAGTATGTATACGGGTATGCCTATACTACTGTAGTGCATGTGCTGGTAGGGAGTGTGCATCCATATGTGCATGTGTGTATGAATGTGTGCATGTGAGTGTGTGTGTGTGTGTGTGTGTGTGTGTGTGTGTGTGTGTGTGTGTGTGTGTGTGTGCGTGTGTGTGTGTGTGATTGGATATCTGAATGAGTATGTATACGGGTATGCCTATACTACTGTAGTGCATGTGCTGGTAGGGAGTGTGCAGCCATATGTGCATGTGTGTATGCATGTGTGTGCGTGTGTGTGTGTGTGTGTGTGTGTGTGTGTGTGTGTGTGTGTGTGTGTGTGTGTTTGTGTGATTGGATATCTGAATGAGTATGTATATGGGTATGCCTATACTACTGTAGTGCATGTGCTGGTAGGGAGTGTGCAGCCGTATGTGCATGTGTGTATGCATGTATGCATGTGTGTGTGCATGTGTGTGTGTGTGTATCTGGATATCTGAATGAGTATGTGTAGGGGTATGCCTATTCTACAACAATGCAAGGGCTGATAGGGAATGTGCATGTGCATATTAATGCATGTCTGTGTGTTTGTGTTTGGATATCAGAATATGTATGCATAGGGCTACACCTATGCTACTGCAATACATGGGCTGGTAGGGGGAATACTAGCATAATCAGTTCTGACAAGCCAGTGTTTGATTCAGAGTCATAGGATGGCATCCATAGTGAGGGAGTTCACTAGTACACATATATGCAACTCAGCCAAGAGCAGGTTATTTGCACTTAATAAGGAAAAGTAAAGGCATTTTGAAAAACATGCCCACTTAAGGCAAAAGAGAAAAGTAGCTAAACTCAGCCATTAAGTAGATATGAAATGCTACATGAAAACTGTAGGCTTTGTCTAACTTGCTTTGTCTAACTTCATAGATATCGTGGAGGGATGTGGCTACATAAATTCATTCTTAAAATAAGCTGCAGCATGTGCAGCCTTTATTATTAATATTTAAGAAAAATAATGGGGTTTAATATGTTTTATACAGGGATAGCCTTATTATGATACCCTGATGCTTTCATTAAAGACTAGAAAGGAGGATGCAGGAAAGCTTGAAAAAGGGGTCAGTTATCAAAGAGGAAGATGCAAAAGAAATCAATCTAGAGGATTGTGCTGGAGGAGGTGGGAGAGAAAGAGCACTATGGTTTTGCCTTGGGATATACCCTCATATTGTTTCAAATACTTTTCATATAAAAGGGTAATATTGAAGGGAAATAGGTAAGAGCATGTACGAGAATGGATAAGGGAAGAAGGGCTCAGGAATTGCCAGCAAGAGTACTAGTCCCCAAAGCCTCAAACATTTCCACTGCCAGATGGTGGTACATCGGAGGACACAAATGTGGAGGAGGTAGGGTGCTATGGTGGTGCCATACCTATTAACCTCTTAGTGCAAGAAATCTGGACAATGCCTGTTAAAATGGGGGTCAAAGACCTAAAAGTACTGACATGTTTTAGAGATTGCTCTTATAAACTTAGAAAGTGGCTAGAGTAGCAGGATTTGTTTTGAAATACATTTTTTGATGGATTTGAAGTCTAAAACTCAAATTTATGTCATTATTTAGTGACTTCAGTCCTCAGATCATCCCAGTGATTTGCCAGAAATCCACAAATTTTAAGAGGAATAGACCAAAACTATGAGCCAAAAATCTGGACATTCTGTGAAAATCTGGACAGTTGAGAGGTATGGCATGGTGCAGTGGTTGGCACCAGCTGGGACAAAATGTCTTGAACATGCTGAAGTGTATCTTCATCTGGCTGAATCTATCTGTCCAGATCCTGCTCCAGTACACCCTCCACCAAGCCCTGAATCCCCCATTCAGTGAGATTTGCCAGGCTGCCATATGCCAGGATGCCTGCAGAGTGCATGCCACTGCTCGACCCTGAGATGATGCTTTTGGATAGACAGAGGGTGACTGCTCCCTAAATTGGAGGTACATGCTTAGGCTACGCCAGAAAATTTTGGAACTGTAAAAAAATGACCATAGATGGTAGAGAAATAAAATAAAATGATAAATGACAAAGGAATGCATAATTAAAATAGAAAAACAAAGGAAAAGTGAGAGAGAGGCAAAAAAAGAAAAATGCACACAATAAATTCTCACACCATGTTAAGCATTTCATTTCTTACTTGAAAACTTTTTTTTTATTTAGAAATCTTTATTGAAAGATTGGGCCGTGCAGTTGTGCAGCAGATAGAGTTGTCACCTCACAGCAAGAGGTTCCCCATTTGGCATCTGTGTGGAGCCTGCATGTCATACCTGTGTTTACTTAGGTTTCCTCTGGGTGCTCAGGTCTCTTCCTATATTCCAGACACATGCAGTGGGTGGATTGGGCACTCTAAATTGGCCATAGGTATGAGTGTGCATGCAAGTATGTGGTGTGGAACAACAACTGCAGCAGGGCTAGACATCAGCACCCCTACCACATGTGCAAACATGGGACAACGGGTTTGTGGATGGATAAATGGATGGATTAATTGAAGTAAAAACAAATGTACAGGAAGTGCTTATGCAGACTTCTGGATGAAATTTTATGGGAACTGTTTATGCGTACTAGGCAGGAGAGTGTATTGCTATCAAGTTCTGATGGAGTTTACATTTTGCAGTCTACTACACAAACATAATAATCATATTTGTGCCTGATATGCACTTGTTTGCAATACTGCACTGAAAATTCCAATTTTAAATGCTTATATCTTATAAAATCAGTTAAAGGTAAAATACTGCAGTTTATATATTGACATATCATTTACATTTGTTTGCTTTTATGTAATGAATGCACTCTAGTGCTTCAGTTACAATGCTCTAAATTATTTCTTTATATACTGTAATAAAATGAGATAAAGGCAGAATGGTACACTTATATACTGGCATATCTCTCACTCCTGATTGCAGTTATATACTGAATATACTGAATGCACTACAGTACTTCAGTTATTGTGCTTTATGAATGTTTTCACTAAGTATATTAATGAAATCAGTTAAACACACAATACTATTTATTACTTTATTCATGCTTGCCATCTTCTTCAATCAGTCAGCCCATTCTTCTTTCCTACTGTCTTCTGCTTTAATTTCTTCCTCAGCTATAAAGAGAAGACATAAGACAATTCTTTTTGACCTCTGTTTCAATTTTTCCTTAGCATTACTTCAATAACTAGTAGTTATAGGTTCATAGTTTCATAGGTGTGCACTAGGCTAATGGCTCTAGGGCCTTTACAAGCCTAGCCCATAGGATTACCCTGGCATGGTGCCTCCCGACCTTAGTTCCCAGTGCCTCTATCGAGTAAAGCCACTGGAGTGATCCCCGGGGTGAATTTTCTATTTCCCATCCAGTCATCAAGATTTCTTTTGAAGAGGACCAGTGAAGTGCTCTGACATGTTTTGGGAAGTCTGTTCCATAGCATGGGCAGTCTCTGGGTTATGAACCTGTCCCTCAAGCATGTTCTGTTGATTGTGGTAATGAGGATGAGGTCTCTGGAGCATGTGGTGTGGAGGACTGGGATTTCTTTAGAAGTAGAATTTCAAACAGAGCTGGGTCAGACATGGAATATTTGCAAGGTGTTCTGTTCACTCTAGTATTTGCTTAGTATGGATTTGCAATTTATATTATTATCTGAATTCTCATACTTTGCCAGTTCTTACTGCAAATTGATATACTTTGGCAGAATTGTTTTAAAATATTATGCTTTGTGTGTAACAATATGTGAAGTGTGTTCAGCCAGAAGGTGCACACATGCAGAACAATGTAGGAAGCCATGGAAGTTTTTATTTCCTTAGCTGTACAAAAGTGTGTGCTTTGATAGTTCTTTTCCTTAAGAATTCTAAGCACATGAGGGGAAGATTTAAAATGTATGCAGAAGTAATACACTGGTAATTTCTCAGTAAAGTATGTGCTGGATATTCACTTGACACTGCAACCCCAGCCCCTTTCCCCCAAGTCCCACTCTGAATGGGGTGTGGTACATGACTGAGTTCAGCCATCTTGTATGTCCAATTAATATTGTGGAAAAAACGACTATATTTTACAATTATTATACTAATAAATAATGCTCTGGTCTAGACAAACTGCATGTAATTTCAGTACTACCTAAGTTAATGCACTACTAAATGAAAACAGTGGAATTGGAAACTTTTTTTTTTTGCTTTCTGTATAAATACATGAAGAAGTAGTTGTAAATGTACTTATGCAGATACAGAGCTATGATTTGCAGACTTATATATGCAGATTATCATTTTTCTCATACATATGTTACATTTGTATTATATAGACAATTATGATAACACAAACATTCAATATATCTGAGTGCAGATGCAGCTTTGTGTGCAGATATGTTTATACTTTCTTTTGCATTATTATAATAACATTAGAGATGCATATTTGCAGGTACACATATTTCTTTTTACAAATTTCTTCAATTATGCAAACTTCTTATAGTTTTTTTTTTAATCTGCATTTAATATGACTCTCCCCCATAGAACTCTGGCCTTCTCACCACTACCTGGTCAACCCATTCAGCCAACTAGTTGGGCCTATACTTCTGTAAGTCATTGTATCTATGGCTGCACTTTTAGCCAGAACAAGCAATCCCTATCAGGGATGACAGGTGCTCAGCCCCCCATCTCCTGCCAGATGTCAGTCTTTTTCCATTCACTACCTCTTATGCAGACATAGGACTTTTCCTAATATGACTGCCATTTTATCAGGGTCTCCTTGTCTGACCAGCTTGGATTGTGGCCTCATACCTTTACAGGTGCTGCCATTATTCAAAATGCCAGAACCAGAATGAGAAAAGTATGATCAAGGCTGTAATTCACAGGTTTAGAACCATTCCCTCTCAGGTGTGTCATTAATTTAACCAAACCCAGTTAACCAGCAGGGACAGTGCACTGGGTACTGTTATTATTGGCAAGTTTAGCTTAACAAAAAATAATTTTCCACATACATATTAACAAAACAGCATGTAGTCATCTTTTTTTATTTGTATTATGTACAATTGCTGGGCATTGCCTTTGATATGTTTTTTTAGGTATTACACCTGAATGTGAATGTTTCATGCTGTAGAGCATCAGTTATTAGTATATTTTTTTTTTGGGGGGGGTGCTGAAATATATATTCCTGAGTGTCATTGCCAACTTTTATTAAATGTTAAGTAGTTTGAGGTGAGAATTGTGTCTGATGATGTTAGAACGGCAGAGATTACACTTCAAGGTTGTGCAGACAGTCAAACATATGTCTACATTTGTTTTTTTTTCTAAATATATTCAGTCTTGAGCATATCTGAGGCTATCCATGCATTCCCATAGCATGCTGCAGACTGTTAAGGACTGCTACATGCTCTACCACTTTCTGCTGTGCATTCATGTGTATTCGAGGACTTGTTCAGGAGCAGTCAAGAATGAATTACATGCATAAGTGGCCATACACTTTCTTGCATTACTGCATTTCATAGAGCTAAGCAAAAAAGGCCAAATTTGCATACAAAATGCTTAAATTAACTTGAATTTGTAAGAAATACTTTAACACTGCCATATTCACTTACAATTATTCCATTTATGTGGCAAATGACTTAGGAACTCATGGATTTCATAAAGTAAAAAATGTTAATACAATATTGAAATTCAATATGAAGCAATTCAAACTGATGTAAAATTAGTGAGTTACCCTGAAAAAATGTTATTTTACTAATAATATGAGTTTATTATCAATACTTTAGTGAATAGTGTAAAGCTGCCATTTGTAAGTAGAAAATCATTACAGCAGCAGTGGAAATAATTAATGATCACTGAGAAAAATCAAAGTTTGATATTATTTAGTGATTGTGCAAACATATATGTCTTGGTTCTGTTGCTGGCAGAACATATGTGTGCCCTTACTTGAAGACTTATGAATGTCATTGAAGAATGAAAAATTGAGAGTATTATGAAGAGATGAAAATGATAGTGGCAAGGTGAAGGATGACTCTGTAAAAAAGTGATTGCTTTACTATTTTGAATGTATTTATAATGTTGCAGACATTAGTGCAGCTCAACTTTACTTAGCTGGACTGAGATTTTTCATGTGGTTCGCAGTAACTCTTTTATATGAGGATGGCAGGCACACGTGGTCATTTTTGTGTTGTTTGACTGATGATTACATCTGGCCTTTTTTATGTGCAGTAATGATGTAAAACAGGAGATTGACTTGTCCTGGACATTAATGCAGTGGGTGATAGAAACCAGACATTAACACAGTGCAAGATAAGGGCTTTTCTACAGAAAAGCAGAAGACAATTTTGTGAAGATTTGGGACAGAGAGGAAGAAGGCAAGAGGAGTCAAGAGCATCCAGTGAAGGGGTGGAGGGATTTTGTGAGTGAAGCCCTGCAATAGTCAGGTATGAATGATAAAGAAGGCAGGAGAGTGGTATTGAATAGGGGGAGGCTGGCCTAATGGTTAAGGTGTTTGCCTTACAGACACAAGGTGCAGGGTTTGATTATCACAAGAGAAACTTTGCTAGCCTTAAAATAGTCCACACAGGCAGATAGCCTAGTACTAATCTATGAATCTATGAGAGAGATGGTGATAGTTGAAACAACACCCCAACCCCATGTAGAAAAGAGGGTTGATGATGATGGTGATCATCATTGTCATGAAGAAGGCAAATGAGATGGTAGGACATACTTGAAGCAAGACAAACAGAATGCAGTTATCCATCCATACCAGTAGTGGGGAGAGGCAACAATTATCCCATTGACACCAGATGAGGAATACTTCCTCTCCATCCACGTGGATGTTGATGACTCAGAAGATGATGGCACTGTTATTATCAGAAGTGCTGTGAACACTGGCTGTTACCAACATCTGCAAAAGCAACACTCATCTGCTCAGGAAGGTTGTTTTAAAAACAGTAACCTATTTATACAGAAAATTGAATGCTGACATGGGATGATAACATTACATGCATGGCCATTGCTATTAATAGGTGAACCTTCCACATCTACACAGAATGACAGTGAAGGCAGCCTGCGTGGTAACTGTCTCCCACATCCCCTTAATAAGCATACAGTACTGTATGATATTTCTTTATTAGTAATGTTTTTAAATAATTTTACAGGGTTAGCAGCAGAAGGATATCAGCAGCAGAATGGTTATTGAAGATAATGATGATAACATAGTTATATTTATAAGGCAGCCTGAGGAGAGCCTCACACAGTCCCCAAGTGTAATGTCAGGATCTAGTAACCCCTGCAGGAGTAACAGTATATACAAAGTCAAGAACATGTTGACATTAAACTCAGGCATGTACAGGGGAAGAACCCCTGCACCTCTACAACAGTATTTACAAACCCAGATGAACACTGGCAAGATAATGGCAGACATTCAGAGGTAACAGTGTCCACAGTGACACCTTTACCAAGGGGAGTCAGGTCCAGGAATTTGTTACAGCTACACCATGAAACATAAAGCATTTGCTGCCTAGCTGTATGTGTGCCATGACTTCATTAGGGCTTTGAACACTGCTGCAGAAAGTGAGCTACAAATGGTTACAGTCCTCCAGGTTATGCACGAGGATTTCCAGCACTACATGGAAATTGCAGAGAGTAAGGATAATTCCTTTATCACACTAATGCATAGTATAGTGGCACACCAAGCATCCATGGCCACTTCCATTTATACACTTGTTAGGACTTACCAAATTCAAGTAGTAGTCAATCTTGGAAGGGGAACAGGATAGGGTACTGTCCAGACGAATGGTGGCAGATCACATGAGATTACAAGTGCTTCTCAAGAAAATACTGTAATTAGTTGGGGGGATTCAGGCATAACATATTTCAAGTAGGCCACATCAGCATTCATCTTCAACTAGCAGAACCTCTCATTCATGGTCCCAATCATATTCCTGGAGTGCAGTCAAGTCAGTGCCTGCAGGATCACCTGCATGAAGTAGGTCACAATGTCAGACAAACTCACCATCCAACTCTCATGACAGCCCCTCTTCAAAACCATTCCACTATCATCTAACTTGTCTTTAGGAAATGTGTATGACACATCTGACCATGACCTCCTGTGATTCAAGTGTGACATTTCTGAAACTTACAATTTGACCTAAATAAACACAGGTCAATGTTTAACCTGAAATTGAATAAGTTATTTAAAAAGGTGGGGGTTGTTGGGACAATTTTCAGCTATATGCATTTTTTGATTTAATGGTACTCCATAAATCCTCATGGAACTGTGGAAACAAATAAGTCATAACATCTTTTATAATTAACACCAATGGTCTATACATTACCATTTTAGAGCTGGCAGTTATCTCTGCAACTAAAAGTAGTAATATGCAAGTTTTCATGAAAATGCAGTAATGAGAAAATTAAAGATTAAAATGAATATCCTGCCATGTAAACACGTACTGCTACCATCTCAGCCATGTCTCTGCACAAATGATGATATGTTTTGTCTCTGAAGTCATAAGTTATTATTTATAACAAAGTAAAATAATCTGATGTGCAGTACCTCAACAGGCATATTTTAACTTGATAAAACAGTGCATAATATAAAAAAAATTGTTATGTTTTCATTCAAATGTAAGGTATGAACTCTTGTTGAGTACTGATTTAACTATTTTTACCAATTGTACCACTGGGGAACATTCAGTATGAGCATACTTCACCTCAGTAGAATTTATTGTGCAAAGCAGTTAAAAATGTTATTATTATTTATATCATGCCATACAACATCACTGAACAGGCATCAGTGAGCACTCAGGCATGCCTTTTACAAAAAAAAAAAAGAAAAAAATTATTTAAAGATGAGAAGTAATGTCAGATGAACAGTGACAGCAGACCATGCACTACACAGCACAGCACACAGACATCACTGCATGCATCAATTATACTTTATGTGTTCTTTACAAGAAATGAAATAATAAGCTAAGTCTATTTTTCTGGACTGCATGCAACCTGCTAACCTGCATAACCATATGCTGTGCATGAGCCTGCTGCATGAGGTCCCTTACTAGTGCTTCTGAGTGGTCATCATTAGTCATAGTGGGACTGGAACTAGGAGATGTAGTGACAGCATGAGTCACCTCATCACCAGATCAGCAGATGATCATGTTGCGCCAAGTGCAACATTCAGTAATTTTCCTGCACACAGTAGCTGGGTCATACTGAGGTGCACCCCCAGACTCATCCAGGCACCTAAACTGACTATAAAAGAGAATACGGGTCTGGGATAGGGATGTGTTGTGGGTGTCTTCTGCAGGTTCACTTGGATTTCTCACTGGAGTCATGAACCACAGCTGCAGTGGATATCCAGCATCACCTGAAAGATAAAAAGAAGAGAGAGAGAAAAAAAGGGGGTGGGGTACAAAGCAAAGTAAAAGTGGTTTAGTATTAAGTGACAGATATTACCATGAATAACTACTTAAATACAATACAAAAAAAGAAAAATGTATTTTTCTCCTTACCAACAAATTACTAGTGGGCATCCTACTAAACAGGAAGAGGTTGTAGACTGTGCTAGTGTGCCAGATAAGGGAAGCATGGGCATTGCCAGGATGCGTGACAGAGATTTCAGTGATGCACTCCCATGTATCACACACTACATGGCAAGTGATGGAATTGTAGCCCTTCCTATTGTGGCACTGCTCATCCTGTGGGCCAGAAGGAGCTCTAATTGCAACGTAGGTACAATCTATTGCACCAAGTACATCAGTGTTAGGTGCAAGCGATTTTGGCTTAGTAAAGACAAGCAGCTCACACCTGGAAATAGCAATGCTGGCAGCAAGTGACGGCATTTTCATGGAATGCAAAGTAGATAGGATTTATGAGACTCCCCTTTATATAACATATCTGTAAAAGGTAGGGAAAAGCCAGAAAAATTCACTAGAAATCGCAAATAGGTAAGAGAATACTTCATTTTTATATGCAGCCTTCATCATTCCTCATTTACATCTCATTATACATTGATTTGTTTATGATTATTCAAAACCATCCTGCATTAGCATAAGTGCTCTGTATGAATCTCAAACAACACAGATAGCCTTATGCTTTCTGCATTATGACTATGAATAACACCCATAGTAATTAGCCAATAATGAGATTAATCATTGTGCAAGATTACCTTGTTACTGAACACAGGTATCTATGTTAACATTTTGCTAATTAACCCACCTAAATTAACCAATTAGTGTGGGGGGAGAGAGAGAGAGTGTCTTGTTAAATATTAGGGTATGAGTCTGACTGCCATAAAATAATTCTAGGTTTTATTTTTAATGTTTTATAAGAAAGAGATCAATGTACAATATTTACAGAAACAGTTTTTCTTACATTTATAACATGTTTGTATCACTTTGGGGTTCCATCCTGCTGAACCAACATGCATCTATCTATTTATCTATCTAACTATAGATATATAATGGACTCTGACTCCTTTAATATACACCAATTCCAAATCCCTGGCAAACTTTGTCATCAGACTTTCATTGACAATATATGGATGTTCATATAAAAAACATAAAAATAAAATGTATACCCTGCACATGCAAAAGTATATAAACAAACTGTATAAGACAGCTGTATGTAACTAAGCCAACACTCTAGATATCAAATGTATAAAAATGGTGAAAAATAAATAAATACAAATAAATAGATGGATAAAAAAATTGTCATATCATTTGAAGAATGTCATTATTGATAAAATGAACCCAATCCTAAAAAATCAGAACTAGTTAAAACTGTGAACATAACTGATCTCAATATATTAATTTCTGTACTACCAAATCGAAACTCACAAAATTGCAAAGAATATTAAAAAGAATACATTTTCAGAACTACAGTAGAAAGCTGCCAAGGAGACAACTCATTTCTAAAAAATTATGCAACATATGTGAAGCTCTAATCAACTGGATTTTATTTATTTACAGTATCTCTTTGAAATAAAGAAGAAAAATTCCCTTAACCAGAAAACGCTGCTCTGTCATCCCTGAAAAGTGACTATACCTCATTAACAAATAAAAAATGCAACATAGATGTACATTTATTTACACACACACACACACACACACACACACACACACACACACACACACACACACACACACACACACACACACAGATGTATTATTTATATACTACACACAGAAACCGAGATGCAGACACATATGCACATGCACACATGCTTATGTGTGCATATGTGCATATGCACACATATGCAAATGCTTGTTGTGTGTATGAGTGCATATGCATTTGTGTTTGTCTTCTTTTGAAAATTACAGAACTACTACCTAGATTATACTGCTTAGATTGCTTATAATACATCTGTGTGTCCGTATGTGCATGAGTGTGTGTGTGTGTGTGTGTGTGTGTGTGTGTGTGTGTGTGTGTGTGTGTGTGTGTGTGTGTGTGTCTGTGTGTGTGTGTATGTGTGTGTGTGTGTGTGTGTCTGTCTATGTTTGTGTTTGTGTGGGTGAGATTATGTGTATATATCAAACTTGTACATATTTGCTGGACCAAGGTAGTAATACACGCTTCAGTGATTTTCTACACTACACAGCAAGGAAGACCTACAGTACCACCTTTATTAAATACATCAGCTTGCTTTGTAAAAGTACAAAAAGTAATCTTTGAGTCTTGCTAATGGTAATAATTATCTAAAATTTAAAGCTAACTAAAACTGATAGAAGTGGAAGTGCCATCCAAGATTAAAGCTGTGGAATCATAGTAAATAAAATGAAATGGCACATTGTAATTTTCTTCTATGAGCTTAGCTTGCATCCTTGCACATAATTGAACAGAAATAGCAACCAGTTACTGTGATTACAGTCTTTGGGGATCTGATATGTATTAAATAAGCTAGTGCCTATCGTCAAGCTGAAATTTCATTGCAGCTATCCACAATCTATTCATTACCATCCTTCCTGTGTTGTGACATGCTGACAATCATTTTATCACATATTTTATAATGTGGGTTTGGATCGCCTACATATTGTTATATATAAATGTACTACATTAATAGGATATGCATACAATTGGTTATACATTTCATATCATTGCATAGTTTGCTGCATAAGTGTGTATAAAACTATTATCTCATGCATTAATCTCCTTTATGCATTATAAGGTTAACAAGTTTGAATTTAGTGTGCAGTGCTTCACTTCTCATTATCTCTTACAGTTTTATCTTTGCACAAAAATAACATTTTAAGTAATTTAGAACAAACTTTATATGCTAAAACCTGGTAATTATAGGTTCACAGGTTCATACTAGGTTCAGACTAAGCTGTTAATCAAATAAATTATGTAGCCTAGCCTCACAACTGCATTTCATCAGTGCTCTACAAAATGAAATAACTCCTACCTACTCTCTAGGGTTTGAAGGGCTAGACCACGGATAAAATTATGGTTCCCCATCCACTCATCAAGGTTGCATTGATGATGTTTAGGCAGCTTTTTTGTTTTAAATTTAAGAGAGGTCTACTGCTTGAAAGATGGATTCTTTGACAGAAAGATATCTATCTAACCAATACGTCCTGCATATGTTGCACTGGAAGTTCAGTTTATTTGAGCAGATGTTTCAGTTGCTGTTTGTTTAGCAGATGTGTAGGATGTCACACAGCAGTGGGAGGTTTGAAGCTTTGTACATGAGGCAATGGTACCCCTTCAAAAATACGTAAAAAATAGAGCAGAGGGAAAGAGCTCTGAGTGGTCTATGCAGCATGTGGCAAGCATGCACTTCATTTACATTCTGAGTAAACACGTGCTGTCTTTCTTTGAGTCATGTGTTTAGATGAACAAATATCAAAGGGATCATTATATTCTATTATGCCTCTGATAATGGATAAGTAGAGAGGGATACTAATTTACCTTGACCTAGAAGATATAGTCTAGTAATCAATCTGACTATATGAAATAATTTCCTAACAACAGTAGATACAAGGTGGTTAAAAGACAGCTCATTGTAACTGAAACTACCAAGGTTCCTGATGACTATATCAGTTTTGAAATGGATTACTTCTATGTGTTGGGTGCATGAGGTATTTAGTTTAAGGCCATAGTCCTGACTCCATTTATTTGTACATGATAGAACATCCTGGAGAAACTGGGTGTTCAATGTATTTCACAACGCACAATAATTAAAAGGGTAATACAATAGGAACAGGAGATAAGGAAGATGTCAATGTATCATCATTTTTACTTCTGGCTGCTATGAAAGAGTGATTGACTTCAATCTACCATATGACAGATTTAAATGTTGAAGAACTGAGATTCTAAAACAGTAAGTTGTATTCATCCACGGCACTGTTTTACCTACATTTTAACTAGTACCATGTGTAAAAGGCATGCTAACTGCAGTCTCAAGTGTTAACCTCCTTAATTGAAAAATTGAATATTTTTAACAGTTAAATACAGTAATATAAGGTTAGAGTTAAGTGCAATTCACAAACTTAAGAAAGTATTGCATATGTGAGGCTTGGAGTATGGAAGTGGTATGTTGTACCTTCTGTGCAACAGCAGCAGGATCTGAAGACACTGCAATGCCTCTACCAAGAACAGTCAGTGAGGTCTTTGTTTTTGATAGTTACTCCTACAATTAGAGAACAGATTGTCATTAATTAAAACTATGTAACTGAGGAGACACAGTACAACTATATCACATGATTTCTTTGTTGACATCCATTATTATCACTGATGTTGTAGCATTAGTTATATGCTGATTGCAATACCAGAAATGAAAGAATGCTGCACTTTTTGAGTCTTAAAGCATCCATCCTTAATGACTGGGTGCTTCCCACACATATCATAACAAATGAGGTGCATAACAATAAATGTTTAATATATATAACATACACTTTCAGAGGGATTCCTTATCATGTGAACACTTATATCTGATTAACAAAAAATGTTAACAATGTGTGTCTAGGTTGTATAGTTTCCAAGATATGGAAATGTGTTTGTAAACCTTAGAAGAATATAATTTGGGATTTGTATGCATTATAATATAGCAGTTATGGAAAAGTCTGTGAATATACTGACTATTATCACTATAAAGAATACTTCTTACTGATAATAATGCTATTTGTACGTTTTTAGTAGCTTTTATTGTTCACAAAATACTTACATATGTTTATCTTATGCTTTTTTAAGTTTATTTGTCAGAAAATGCTCGGAAATGCATAATGTGTGTAGACTGTTAGTGGTGCTCCATTCTACACTGCATAAGTATTAATGAGTTAAATATGTAATTATGTTTATCAGATAAGCATGGACTTGATTAACAGATTATAGCCAAGCAATGCCTCCAGATGTTTCTGCAGTTACATCCTATTGAGGTCTCTAGACATCAAATATTGCACGTTCACATTTACATTAATAATTCTCAAACCATACTACATACAAAGTATTAGAACATTTTATCTTAAAGATTACACAAAGGCAAACACAACTAGATTGATATTTGACTTCTGAGTAGTACAGGTAAAGAGATATTAATTGTTGTCCATATAATTATTTATATATATTGTCATAATTTTCATGTTTTTTTCTAAATATTTTGACAGCCAAATAACACAGGAAGAACTGGTTAATCTCATATGAAAGCTCTCAACTGGATAAACAAAATGCTGTTTAGAGTATGTGTGTAACTTGAGTGGTTGCTGAGATAAAGAGGTTTGGTAACAAACCAATTTGTCCAGGGAATATTCAGAGTGGGGATAGTTATTTATATTAGTAGGAGTAAAGAGGGTTTAGGGGAGGAAATGGTTAAATGGGGAGGGAGGGATGATTACGAGGAAATGAGGTATGGGTAGGGAGGGGCTTAAGGGGCTTATGCAAGTGTAACTGGGTAAGGAATCACATTTTGGTGTGAACTTGCTAAGGCAAGGTACGCCCATGACCTGTCGTTACTACAGGAGAAAGGTAGGCCTTGGGGTGCTGGTTGGGGGCAGGTGGTCTGTAAATATAAGGTATATATATTACAAAATTTATGTATTTTTTGGGGGGGCAAATAAGTGGCAGGTACATAGTTTAGTGTCAACTGGCTATGCCCTTTGCTTGGTAACTGGGCAGAAAAGCCCTGCTGCTTAATCTGTTTTCCCACGTCTCTCATAGGACTGACAGCTTTTCCTCAATAATTATCTTGGTGGATTCTACTTCACCTCGGCACAATGGTGCACTGGTTGCAGGTAAAGAAGATTAACATTGCAACAGCGGTAATCCCGCATGCGCATACTGCAGTAAACAATCCAGAGTAGCAGCGTCTTATTTCGGCACATAGCTCAGAATACGGAGTTCACATAATGTGCAGATGATGTTTCAAGGGGTGGTATGGTTTATAAAGTTTGCTGCTGTCTCTCTATCACTCTGGACTGAGGTGGTTAAAAAGGACGCACTTTAGTTTCGGTCTCACTAGTTGTTGTTGGGCTCATACTAAGTCTCTAAGCACAATGTGTAAGTTTTCTCATTAGGTTGGCCTTTGTCTCCCTTTTCCCATCTATTCTAGGCTCCTCAGATGTTCTACATTAAGACATTAAGAGGTGACAAGAACTGGATAGATAGTAGTCCATTTAGATAAAAAAAAAAAAAAAATATATATATGTATAATAATGAAGCAAAAATGTTTGGGTTTCCTGCGAGGCATTGGGGAGGCTCCAGAACTTGACTTCATTTCAGCAAGACTTGACTGCTTGAGAGATTTTACATGGTATTCGCAGGCTTTCCTTGTATCTTCCTGGTTGGTGTCTTTTGCGGGCTTTGGCTGGGCAGTATGGTGGTTGGCTGCTGGTGGCCTGTTGGGTTTGAGTGGTGAAGTATGCACATTCATTTTATAATTAAAAAAAAAAAATTGAAATTACTCCTTGTGTGGTGGATCATGGTTTGGCTCAGTTTTAGTACCAGGGGGCCACTGCTCTGTCACAGTAAGGGGTTGCTGAGGTGGATGCGATGGGACTTGGTGAATTTCCTGTGGTTGAGTTTATTATGTTACGTACTTGTACAATATACATTCTATCTTTAAAAAAGCGTAAGTTACTCATGGAATGCAGTGTTAAAATATCGCATATTAAGCACATAAATGCATGTATGGTATTGCGTGCACATGGTGTTAGACACACGGACTGGTTATTGTCATTTTCATTGAGATGTGCCTGTTACATCATTATTGGCTCTGCAGCATGATCCCATCAGAAAGACAGGTTTTCCTTGATGCTGTCTGATGTATGTGGGAAATAATGGCAGCAGGATGGTGGTATTCATGGCATGAGATCGAATGTAGGCAGTTATGTGGTCAGGTAGTATATTAGCATAGCAGGTGGCTACTGCTCTGATAGTTGTCAAGAAAGACTGCATAGGATGCCAACAGTTGGAGCATCGGAGTTGGTCAAATTAGTGATGGTGAAGATAAGAAACAGGAAATCTGTGTCTAGAAGTGCTAGCTGGTGCTAAACAGACCTGTTGAGTTGCAGGGTATCTGTGTTCTAGTCAGTAGAGACTGTTGATATTCACTGTTAAGGAGGCAGTTTTTTTTTTTCCTTTCTGATATAATTGTCCTTTTACTAGATTGATGCAGAGACACTGGTTAAGTGACATCTTCAGAGTCACATGATTGGCAGGTATAAATTGAAACCTTTCTGACCTATAACACCCACAAATTTCCTTCTTTGTTTCAGTGGGGAAACGCATGTTTTATATTTGCAAGAAAATTAATCACGGGTAATACATTTCAGGGACATGAACTTTACTTAGAACTATCAGAACTGGCTGGAGAGACAGATTTATATCCCAAAGTCTACCTTATGTATGGGCTAAACATCCCATCTTCATAATACACAAAGACCGACTACCCCAATACTACAGCATCCCATATCTGAGGAATTAATATATAATATTGTCATGTCCTAGGTTTTATGGGTTGGGTTTGCAAAGGATCTTGTGCCAGTAGCCTAGTACTGACCTATGAACATGCCTCTTACCCTCTTAGACCACAAAATCTAGACATGGCGACAAACAATGGGGGAACAAAAGCCCAAAATTGGGGACACTTTAAATTGTGCTTTTTCAAGTACAGAAGGTTGACAGAATAACAGCTTTTGCATGAGAAGGTAGTTTTCCAAAGAGGAGGAAGTCTGAGGCTCAAATGTCTGTCATTAATTTATGATTTGCAACCTTAGTTATTTAATTATTTTGATGTTTGTTGACCGGGTGGAGGCAACTGAGTCAGTGGTCCATTTTCAGTGGAGACCAGAGGACAAGAGCTCCATTACAGAGAAGTACAACATGATAGTAGAGACTTCTTTACATGTGATACAGTGGCTAAGCATTTTGGTCTACAACTAGTGAAGCTAGATGTTAGGAAGGAAGACTATAGTATGGTGAAATAACGTGAAGGCAATCTTATTATGCTCTCTACTTCTATTGAGAAGGTGTTAAATATAATTGTCCATAGTTAGGCTTTATTTATATTTGGGGGTGGTGGCAGGTCTTGCATAATGGTCACCAAAGTCCTTGATTTATAAGCCAGTTATGACAGGCATATACTTTGAAAAAAAGGGTATATGTTGTAGATCACTTATTGAGTCCGTAGCTCGATCTTTAATTGCTTCACAGACACGCTTTCACTGAACTGTCATCGACTAGGGTCAAACAAGTCTGACCCTTCTAATCTACCAAATGTAATAAAGGGTGAAAGGGACAGATGAGGGGGCAGGGTAATTAAAAAAAGGCAGCATTACTCTGTTAGTGCCTAATTCCAGGGGTAAGGTGAGGTTGCTAGTGAGTGATTAGTTGGTGTTGCACATTTTATACATTGTTTCACTTTATGGATGCTAGAGTTCTTCATTCAGGAGACAGAAGGAGCTGAGGGTAGATTGAGAGCTATAATCCTGTTTTATGGAGCAGAGTGCTTACAGTTTATTTTCCTTAGTAGATCAGTGTTGAGTGGTTCTGGCCATTGGAGTGGTGTGCAAGGAGGTCACAGAACAACAGCATTTATGGTGTGGTTAATTAGGTCGTGGGAGTCCTGCACAGTAAGACTACACGTGAAGGAAGTGTAGAATGGATATTAGTCGGTGACAGGAAGGAGGTGCATCTGTAAGTCTGCAAATGGGAAGAAGTAGCATTAATGAATGGCTTGACAGTGAATTTACACCTTCAGTTGGTGGGAAGGTGCACAGTGGAGCTTGGTTGATGGCCAGAATGAAGAAGGGCCACACGGTGATGGGGCGGTTGCAGTGGATGTCCCGATAGCCAGAGGAGTGCACAACAAGTTTACAAAGGTACATTTGGGGCAAGGTTAAAACAGTGTTGGGGATTGTTTATGGGGAGCATGGAATTTTCACAGGTGGGGTAGATTCACAACAGTCATAAGTTTATAGGGTTATTAGGCTAATGGCTCCAGGGCTCTTATAAGGGGAATGTTTGTCACAAGGATTTGATACACTGATGAAGGCTTAATAACTTTTCAGCCAAAACTGGTCTGTTTGTTCTCCTTAAGTTACTACAATAAACCTTATTGTCACTGTTTTGCTGGCTCTTGCTTTTTTTGAATCATACCAAGGACTTTTGGAGCCATGCAGCTACCATACTTGCAGGGTATTTCTACTTGAATACTGCGTTGTTTCCCTGCTGTTGGTCTGTGACATTCTGTGCAGAAGGCACCATTTTCTTTTGGAGAATATCATTTTTATTTGGGCATCCACCTGGATATTTCTTGTTGCTGGTTCGGTTAGAATGACCTTTTATGCCATTTCATCCAAGTCCTGGGGAGTTTATTAATTCTACCAAATTACTGTGGATTCAATTTTTTGGTCCGTGAATCTCTTTGTGGATTATTTACATTTGAATGATCAATTTGGTTGCAAGGTACTGCTTTATATTGACCTCTGATTTAATTTTTATTTCAACTATCGTCTATTTCAGTCTACTGGGTCTTTGATTTGGATGTGTCTCTGTGGCAGTCACGGTATGTGTATGATGCTAACATTCACCTTTTTGTGATTTGGATGGGACTCTGTAGCAGTTATGGCATGTGTATGATGCTAATGATTGTTCAGTGACTAACAGGGCAAGCCGCGTAATTCATGGTCTGGATTATCTACAGTCAGCTTTGTGTGCATTTACAAATGGACCCTGTGGATTTATTCTTCAGAATGAAGTTTGGTTTCTTGGCCATCTTTTCGACAGCTTTCAGGCCATTTCTTCTGGGGAACATTACATGATTCATCATCTGAACTGATATTTTGGGGATCTGGACATTGTGATCATTTCTTTTGAATGCATTTAAACAATTTTTGGCTATATGTGTTAGATGATATTTTGGACGCCATGTTTGCTAATGCAATTATCAGGCAGATATGTTTTTGGAGTTCATGGGTATGAGTATGATTTAATTAAACTCCAGGAAATCCATTAACAGTCATTTAGACATTGTTAGCCAGAACACATATATTTTTCACAGAGTTAACTTACTAGCGACTATGTAAGAATAACGGCGAACTATATGAACATCATATGTGCATTATCAATCTATTTTGAGGGAGAAAAGACAGACAATTATTTTAAAGCTGGAATATACACCTTTAGATTTCACTTTTTCCCTATTATATATGGCTCAATGTTCAACAAGTTTTGGTGACTGTAGGGATATATATACCATACTGATTGTTTCTTGTTATTTTACATGTTAAGTTGTATACAGTAGTAGGTTCTTTTAACCATATAACATCTTGTTGCTCACTTTAGGCATTGGGTATATTTATCCATAATACTGTATTAATACTACAATAGGGTATTATCCCTAACCACCTTGGATAGTATTTACTATACAGTGCACTCTGGACATTTATTACAAGGATGTTATTATATTTTAGTGCCTAAATATCTTAAGTATCCAATCAACATATATTACCTACATCCTTATCTCTTTGGTGAACTGGATTGAAACTTTGGCTGGTAATTTCTTATCAACAGTTATCTATAATTGTTGGAATAACTATTGACCCAGTGTAGCTTCTATACTAGTTTCTACACTATATCTAGATGGGCCTTCATTTGGAGCTCAGTATGTCCTGCTGATGTTTTCTCACTATTTATAACAGCACAAAATAATTTCAGGAGATGGACATAGCATTGCTTGATTGTATGTGGAATAAGAAAAATATATGCAGGGGCTATCATAGTCCACTTTTATTTGGCTCTGCTGTCGATATTCATTGGGCTTCAGCAGGGGTTAATATTGCTCCCATATTTTTGATCAGTTATGCATAATTTTGGGTGCTTAACACGGCTGACTATGCCCTCTTGAAATACAGGTGGAACAGCTGCAAGTATTACAGGAGGCAATATACTTCATTTTGATTCTTGGATTTGTTCTAATTGTGGACATATTGGGCTTTGGCAGGGGTTAATATTGCTCTCATATTTTTGAATCTATATATATATATATATATATATATATATATATATATATATATATATATATATATATATACACACACACACAATTGTGGGTGCTTAACACTGCTAATAAAGCCCTATGTGGGATAATTGCTATAGATTATATCCCTATTGTCCATAATAATGTGTTTTATGGCTAATTGGATTGTTATTTAGCTGACCAGGGGCAATATTTTATACCAATAATATTTTATTTCAAAACATAATTTGGACATATTGATCTACAATGGATTTATCTAGTTTACTCAAAGGGCTTCATTCGGATAGGGATGACTTAGCCATTTTTGGTATGAACAATACACCAAATACTTCTAATGGGACTGTGCATTCCAATACTTTTGAAACAGAATTTCACAAACTCAACAAGAGCATGAAGGCCATATGGGCCAACATTTGGCATGCCAAGTTATTTAAGGCATACATCACCAAGAACATTTCCCCCAGGGTCTTGAGGGTGCAAATTCAACTATTAGTGACAGAAGATGACCCTACCCTTCTACATCAATGGGCAGAAGTACAACATAAGGCCTCTATGGATCTTGTCAGGACACTAGCTTCATATTATAACAGAACCATAGATAGGAATATTTCTGAAATTACAACTATATTTAATGACATTACCCAATTTGAAAGTGATGAAGGATACAATCAATGTCTGAAGAAATTGAGCCAGGACCTTTTATTGTTGGAGCAGCAACTAAAGGAGAAAAAGACCAGGAAGTTCCACAGGGATGTCTCAGATTATGAGGCAAGTCACCCATATGCAAACAGCAAACATGTCAGATTTGAACCTTCCAACAAGAAAGTTACCACAAGAAATAGGCCACGATCAATACTTAAAAATTCTATGGCCTCCAGTAGTGAGGGATCAGGGGAAGAATCTCCCTCTTGTTGGAGTCATATGCACAGAATGTCGCACTCACTCACAGCCAAAAAAAGTAACACGACTGCCCCTTTAGGGTCAAACCACAAGTGGGGGGAGGCAGGAAACAGGCCCAGAAAGCATGGAACAACTACACAGGTTAATGGTAAAGAAGTAGTATTGAACAATGTAATAAATATCTCTTCTGTTGATCTTTCACCCTCTCGTATCAAATTACTAAATAAAGGACTGAATTTTATACCTGGGTTTTTTTGTGCCTGAGGATACCTTTGCACAGGATGTATTATCCTTTTGTAGATGTCTTAACTTGAAACTTTTCTTCCATACAGCATCTGACTCCTGACCACAATCTGGATTCAAATACCACAAGTCTAGTTTCAATCCACCCATGCATCCCACTGTCTTTATGTTCCAAAATTCGATCCTCAAAGATCTACATTTTAATTTCATGGAACATCAAATAAAATCTAATAATCTATCCAAACAGGAGATGGACATGGTACAGGAATTGGGTAAGAATCAAGATATAGTTATTTTGCCAGCAGACAAGGGTGGTGCTATTGTGATGCAGGATATGCTACAATACCAAGAGGAAGCCATGCCTAATGGCTGATTTTTCTCAGGCCAAGTAAACACTTGTCCAACATGTAATGTAAACACAATGGGCTATGTAAAAAAACACCTAGGTGGGGGGCTATGCCCCCAACACTTTCCAATGTGGGGGGGTTGCACCCCCCTAACTATATATACCAACTCTGGGATTGCACTACAGTGAAGAAAAGGGCATATTTCCACATGCTGGGCAAGTGTTTACTTGCCTTGAGAAAAATCACCCACTTAGGATTGCAAGTCTTCATTATTTTTGTCTCAGCATTCTGAAGTTCATTGTTGTAGGATTCATGATTTTGAAGGGGATCCATTTATATATATATATATATATATATATATATATATATATATATATATATATATAGTGGTCTACAGATTTAAAGTAAGGGCATTGCATTAAAAGGTGAGAAGGAATATTAGAAGAATGGTTTGAATGTGATTTCTATTCAAGCAAAAAAACTTACATTCCATTGAATGGATTGTGTTTACTTGCAGTTTACTTGTCTTTAATTCATGTTTACACGAAATAAAATGAGCTATCAGTCAATAGTCTTCCTTTCTTTCATACAGCCATTATTCTAAGGTTCTAGGTTATTATAAATATCATAGAATATCAATTGGTAATAGCAATATGTGGCTTTTTCACACAAAACTCATTTATTGTATATTGATAATATTAGTAGACCACATACAGCAGAATATATAGTACTTCTAAGTTTTAGTTAAAAAAAGAGAAGGGAAACAACAACCTTATTGAGAAATTCCATTATAATGTCTATTGTTATCGACTCCTGCAGTGATGATAAATGCAGGATGTGTGTGGTTATTAATGATTGTCAAAAAGTAATCTTAACCTTGTAAAATATGTACTGAAATCAGATAATCGGAGCTAAATTGTCTTGAAAGTATCTGGAAACTTTAACTTTGAATTTGAAGGGAAGTATAATAATGACAGGAGACAGTGACATTATACTTAAAGAAAATTATATAATGCAATTAAAGTAGAATTTCAGCATCAGCTTAGGCTTTAGTAGACATTACTGATGAAATGATCTTATAGATGTTAATGATGTTATTGGATCAAATTCTTTGATTTGTACTCTACTCCTACAGATTTCATATGCAGTGAAGAATTGATATGGTATAAATTTCAAATTATTTGTTTTCCAAAACAGAAAAAGGTAGATGTGGTAATATATCCTTTAAAAGACCATGGTGAAGCTGCATTTACAATACTGATAAACTGAAGAAAATTTGCTTCTTTTAATAGACTACTAGTTTATATAACAAAAATTAACAGATTTTAGAAAGTGGGTTCTAACAGACACTGTGCTTAAACATTAATAATTATGACGTTTCTGATGTGATCATGTGGGAACTGGTGAATGGCAAAATTTCAGCTTGGTATTACAACGAGACAAATAAATGGGATAAAGATTTATTGTAATAAAAAATAGTCAAATTAAAGATAAATATACAAAAAGGATATAAAAAGCTTATTATCAAAAATGAAAAAAAATGAATGCAGCATTTCATAAGATCCCACAGCATATGGTTTTCTTTAGTTTAGAAATTTCCAATTTGTTTTCTTATTCCCTGATTCCTAAAGACTTACATAAATTATCTCTTAGATCAAAAATGACAGCAAGTGCTAACCTCATAAATGGTGCATCCATCCCTGATAGTAATAGGAAGTATACAGACATAGACAATTTGCACTGTTTAAAAGAAAATGGTATGAGAAAATACAAGCACAAAATAGTAATATATAAAATGATAAAGTAATACATGCCATTTTGAACAGAAATTTACTATATATATATATATATATATATATATATATATATATATATATATATATATATATAAACATTTATTTTACATCCTCAATGAGCAGTCACTAACAGAAAATTCAACTAAAATATTCATTGATGTCAAAAATCGAACAAAACAGCCTAGAACTAAAGTGATCACAAATATAAACTGATGGCTTAAATCTGTGATAAAAATATATATTTTTTCCATGCAGGGTTTTACCTCCTCATCCCACACTCCAGAAATTAAATATTCTAACTCCATGGTTGCAAAGCCATGGAAAGAGAGGATAACTTCTGAAATTATGTTACACTTGAATGGTTGCAGTTCAATTGCAATATGATTCGACCACCTGTAACAGATGAAATTTACCAAAAATCATGTTGCAAGATGTATGTGTGCCATGACCAAATCTACTCCACCTATATATATATATATATATATATATATATATATATATATATATATATATATATATATATATATATATATATATATATATATATATACACATTTAGATATAGGCTCTTTCTGTAACAGAAATAAAGGAGAAAATTAAAATGTTGAATGAAAATAAAGATCCAGATTAAAATGTCATCATTCCTGAATGATATAAACTATTACCTCAAAATAATTTACCTCTTTACAGAGAATACTCAGAGAAATTAAAACTACATTTAACATACCCCTTTCATGTAAATGTACAATACTTTCCCATTTTTAAATACAGGACAAAGATCACTTCCTATGCTTTTCTTCTAGAACTATAATGTTATTGAATGTTGATTGCAAAATATTTAAGTCAGTCCTTGACAATAGACTAAAAATACACTACCTACATTAACAATGGAAGACCATATTGGTTCTATATTAAATAGGCAAACAAAGGATAACATCAAACGAATAACTACTTTAATTGGTTATACTTATAACAATAAACAAGAATGATCTGTAATTCACTTGGATATAGATAAAGCCTTCATGTCAGTAAATAGGTATTATTTAACCAATGTATAAGAAATATGCAAGTTTCCTATTACTTCTTCCTAATCATTATCAAAACTCATTTTTATATGGCAATGTAGGATCTTGTATTTCTTAGTCAATAAAGATAAGGAATGGTACAAAACAAGGCTGTTCTGATTATTGTTTGGTTTGGCTTCTGAGCCCATAGCAAATTATATAAAAGTTAACAATGTTATAGTAGAATTTAAAATAAATGATCGATAAACTTTCTACATTTATTTATTTATTTTTACTGATAATATTGATTCTTCAATAATATGTACAGATATATGTATATATCTATATCTATCTATCTATATATATATATATATATATATATATATATATATATATATATATATCTGTCAAAGGAAAAAAGATCAACACACAGCAGGTTCAGGTTAAGGCACTTTAATGTTGCAGCAAGGAGACAAAAACGTGCTAATACAGAGTTTGTCTAACTAGAATCAGGAAGTGAAGCCATTCTTTTACATTTCTTACAAGACATTGCCTGCTAAGCTGACTTAATAAATCACAAGTTCTTTCAATATTATTTCATAGCAGCTGTTTGTCCATGATTTTCTGTTGGCATATCAAGTTTACAAAAAAACTTCCTAAGAAAAACAACGTGGCCTTGATGACCATCGGTCAGATACAACTTCTCACTATGCGATGTTAACATTCAAGGTACTATGGCTAATTCGAGCACAAAACAAGTACAGATTATAGTTCATTTCTTCAAGCAGTCTTTGTTCAACTGTAACTATCTTTTCTGCAGCTGTGCATGTTCTCATAACACGAACGGAGTTGATTGTTCAAGTTCAATAACATTATAGAAAACAGTATTGTTCTATTCATTATTTTCCTGGCCTAGCAGATAATCACCTGCTGCTCAGTAAATTTCCAAAATGCATAAACATGAATTTTGCTGTGCTAGCAAATACTAGGTCAGAGTGCATCTTGCATTTTCAGAAAGCATATTGCAGTTTGAAAATCATCTTGTAGTTTCATACAAAACTAAGCTGTACATAAAATAGAATGAAATGTGTTAACCCTTTTAGCATCTAATAAGCACTAAACATATACATTAATACATATTTTTCTAACAATATATATATATATATATATATATATATATATATATATATATATATATATATAAATAATGAGAGCGAGTGAGATAAAAATCATTAAATATTTTGAATGGATATTAGGTCTATGGTTAAATCAGAAGAAAATTAGCAACATGTTAATTAACCATGTGTTAAATAAATTGATGAAAACTAATAGTGAATTTAAAGTGGAAAATAAAAAGAAAAAAAGGTTTAGGTGCCACTCTTAAATGCAGTTGTAAAGGGAATAGCAACAATAAATTATAAAAAGACATTTAGCAATAATAAAACAATAATAAATAAATGGAATAAGTTATTATTTTCTGCATAAGATAGTTAGGTCTTAACCAAAATGTTTTTTTTACCTCAAATACTATGCATTATACCAACAACTTTATTAATTTCTTTGAATAAACACATTAAACATTAAACAATTTATTAGCATTTGTTTGAATTTCTTATGGCACACAAGCAAGCCTAGAATATCTTTGGGAAACCATTTGGGATAGAATTTCCTAACCTAGAAAAATGCTATAACTTCAGTTATTAAAGGAATGGCTTTATTGCTACATTATGATTATTCATCCAGCTTAAAATGCATGAAACCATTTGGTTAAATAAATAAAAAATAGCACTGTACGACACCTTCAAAGTTTAAATAGTAAAATGAAGTGTCAGTAGTAATGTAACAGATTCCATTTAGATAAACAACACATTAAAATATTTAAAACTTTCATATGCAAATACCCTGAGATAAACTTGTGGTGTTTCCCATTATTCCCTTTAGCATTTACATCAGAATGCATAGATACTCCTGGGAATTCAATTAACTCCATGTAAGCTTTGCGAGAAAACCGACACAGAGTTTATTTGTTAACATGATGAGCTACTGCTCTGATCACATATTCACGCTGCTCATCACACTTACACATAGACAAGCATGGTTTTGTTGCCAGCAACAGTGCTACCACAAGCAAAGAAACAGGAAGCATTCACATTTGTTTACAAGCAACCCTGCTTGTCAAGATTGTGTGGACAGCCACAATGACTACCAGGGGTGAAAATATTGCAATAACAGCAGTATGGATGCATTAAAGAAAAGTGTACTGAGTGCAATGTACACTGCAATTATTTGCAGAATGAAATAATGAGGGGGGTATGGCAAGGACAAATACAATGAAACATCCATTAGGCAGGGAAAATGTGCTGATGAAAATGGCCACAGGCATGAATGATAGGAATGACAGGAATGAAGAAAGAGGAAGAGGACATGTTAAATACGGTAATGCCCCCAAGATAGGCTATGCTAATGTATGTACACTTCCAAAGCATGTCAGTAGCACAACATTAAGCACATATGTAAATAGAAGAGTATGTGCTGCTGTTTACACCTCCGCTGCAAGTCTGTTATATCATCACACTTGATAGTATACAGTATATGTGATGGTCAGACAATGTTACATGTCAGTGGAGATGAATTATTGTGATATATCCATCACTGACATGGTCACTGTAGAGGATATTCAGAAATTATGGTATACCCAATAGGGTATGTGAACAGTTTGAAGATCTGCAAAATGACTTGCTTGAATATGACTGACTTGTCAGCATACCTCTCAACCAGTCATGGACACATATACAAAAGACTTGTGGGCCAATGTAGACAGAAACAGGCAGAATCAGTGACACTTTTAAAATATTATGACCATTAATCTGTGGCATTGACAGAATATGTGAATATAACTTATTATACATGTTCTGCAGGAACAGATGTGTACAACTGTAATGATTGTCAATATTCTATATGAGGAATTCACCACCCCTTCCCAAAAATAACCACTTTTTGGAGGTGTTAACCTGGAGTTGAATTCAGGGGAAATCCTGGGCAGTTGAGAGGGTTTGCATGACGAATAAGTTACAATCCACACGTGTAAAAGTCAAACACATGCAGGCAATGTTGTCATTGTCCTGAACATTTACTTGGTGCAACACAGAAATGTGTATCACACATGTATCTAGTAGAACACCTTGAAGAGAAGTCTGCACTATCAAATAATAGGTATCCATTCCAAAGAATAGTTCTGTATGGCTGACAAAATGTGTGGGAACTCACTGTGACAAGTATGATACACTTAATTAAACCATCCCTAGCTGAGATAGGTTCCAGCCATACAGAAACAAACAAACAAAAAAACAATTGCAAACAACACACTATTATGAGTAGATTCCCTAAACACAGTTGTTTATTGCATGCATCTGCCACATGTAATAGCAATGGATATTACCTAAAACATCAGCAACTGATATGTGAAATAACAAGTGATCCATTATAATCAATGGTTCAGCAGTATGTGAAACTGATGGTAATGCATCAACTATGTTCATGTGTGCAGAAAGTACAGTAGTGCAAAGTCTAGTGTCAATAAGCAGGGAAGCTGTCAGTGTGATATTGTACACATTCCATACAATAAATGGAATGCATTCTCTAAGTACATGTCAACACTCAGCACATGTGCCACATGATGACTATCCCCATTGCCAGTGAAAATGTTTTACTGCCACGAAATCCTTTCATACATCCATATGTGTTCATGCAAACTATCAAGTGATAATACTGATGTGATGTAGTGGTACGTCCATGATGCAGTATAGTCACACTACAGTTGTACCTGTGCTATAATTGAACTTCAAGCTGTACATCACCTCCAAATATAATGTTTGGTGATGCAGTGGAACTTTTAACACAGTCATACAACTCTACCTAGTTCATGTTATTGCATCAGTTGTAAGGATATACCTATATATTTATACAGTGGTAATTTGTGTGTCAGGGGCCTCGACACCATATGTTGGCACATGACAACTGAGGTGGATGTGGCTCATGCAGAACAGTTACTAACACAAATGCTGACAGTCACACAATGCTGCTGGGGAACACCTGTATAATCCCTGTGAATAAGAACACAATACTGTATACAATGAATTATCCAACGTTGCAAGTGAATCCCAACATGTCATATGTTTGTCTATATAACAACATTACAGCATGTGGATGAACCCAGGCGTGTGTGCCCATGTAATCAGTATGACATAATATTGCTGCATGTCAGATAACATTTCCAGGTGCTACACATGCACACCTGTGCCATACTGCATCTGTCACTGTGATGCTTGCATAACAACTGTGTAGAATGTTGATATACTACACTACAAGAACACATGCCTTAGTAAAGCAACAATATACACAGCATCACCCAATTGCAGCAGTCCTTAGGAGGCATATTACTGCAGCTGTTATGGAAGGAACATGTAACCCAATGCCTTTAGCAGCCATCAGTACGGTAGCTCAAATCACAGATTGGAATACACTGCTGTAGGGATGCAGTACATTCGCACCTCAACATGGCACATATGGATGACAACATTGATATATGCAATCTTCAGGGGTCAAGAGGAATTACTAGGCTAACAGCCAAGAGAAGAAATGACCTAGCCATTTTTATACCATTTAAATACAAATTGCTATCTGTATATGATTGAAGATAGAAGAGGTATGTATGTATGTATGTGTATATGCAGTTGATTTAATATGGGCTGACTCAGTTCAAATGTGACATGTGCTTGACCCCATGTTAGAATTAGCAATCACACTTCTGGCGGTCTGGAGATGGTTTGCAGTGGATCATGGATGGGGCTCTGCTTTAGGATGTGTACATGCATCTTTGAGGTGATGACATCCTCAGTATTTCACAGAATGGATTTTATGTAGGCAGACGGAAAATTGGGATTTTTGATTCAGGGTTCTATGTAAAAGATTCTCCTGGGTGTGAGTCAAATGAAAAGAGATTCAAACATAGTACAATAATTATAATATAAGACCAACCACACACACAAGTTGAATTAGGTCAGATATGAACACTACACCTATGTAGGTATAGAAGCTGTCTTCCATACAACATAAGACTAGCAGCCCCACAGATATTTGATTATAACACTGTCAGAGTGCACTTTATGGAGGATGACATCATTTGTGTATGCTGAGAAGAATATGTTTTCAGAAGTGTCTGATATAGCTGTAGACTCACATCCTGGTGTAAAATTGTCACAAGACTGATAGTTGAATGAACACACACACACACACATACACACACACACACACACACACACACACACACACACACACACACACACACACACACACACACACACACACAGTTAACTGCTGTGAGATTAGAAGCCCTACCTATTTAGTTATACAAGCTGCAGAACACATTACTTAACGCTAACACCACAACACAAGACTGCCTTTAAAAGTGTCAGAGTGCACTTTATAGAGAATAACAGCATTAGTGTATGCAGTGAGAAAGCTGTTTGTGGGAGTGTCTGATATAGCTGTGGACTCAGATCCTGGTGTAAAACTGTCTCCAAATCAATAATTGAATGAACATACATATACATTGACTGCTGTGAGATTAGAACCACTACATTTTTAATTACACAAGCTAGAGAACACAGTACTTAATGCTCATGCTATGACATAAGTCTGAGTTTAACACTGTCACAATGCACTTTATAGGGGGTGACATAATCAGTGTATGTTCAGAAGAGGATTTTGGGAGGGTTGTATGACATTACTGCAGAGTCATGTAGCAGTATGCATGTATTGTCTGCATACTACTTGAGTGAGGCAGGACCTGGACTCATACTCTTCTGACTACACATGCACTTATAGATATAGATATGCACACAGAGTTTGAGTGTTGTGAGACTATGGATGGGAGGCTGGCATAATAGTTAAGGTGTTCACTTTACAGACACAAGGTGCAGGGCTTGATTCTCACATGAGGTAATTAGCTAGGCCTAAAATGGCCTACGCAGCTAGTTCACCTAGTACTAATCTATGAACCTCTAAGAACTCTTATCTCTCTAATAACACAAGCTAGAAAACACAGTGCTCATGCCACAACAGATGTCTGATCTTAACACTTTCAGAGTGTTTAGGGGATAGCATCATCATAGTGGCACAGGTACCATACATTGTTAAAAGACTTGTTTGCAAAGCCAGGACTTGTGATATGATTGAGTGAATGCAGTTTGCAAAGGGGCATACAAATACATCCTGGCAACCTTGCTGAAAAAAATGCATATTGCAGAAGTGAAACAGACATATACCTGTTTCTCAGGATGCTGTATAGATGACACACACATACTTTGGAAACAGCAGTAGTGCAATGATGGAGCTATGTGTCTTCATATTCAACTGAAGGTATATTCACATTAATAAAAGTTACTAATGATATCAATAGGATATGATCATGGATGACCAATGTCCAGGGTCACTATACAATCATAAACAATGTAACAATGCAGTTCTGCTCTGTAATTTTGGAGTCTGTTTGTCAATGGACAAAGTCATTTGCAAATGCACTCCTGCATGGTACATGTGAATATCAGAAAATATATGTTTAGTGTAGCACACATGTCACTGTCTTTCTCTTGAGGTTATGAATGCATTTATATGTAGTGTAGAATTACAGCACTGTAACCAGAGTTAGACATGTTAAACACTTCTTCACAAAGTGCATCGCCAAGAAGCTGATTTGTGAGGATGATGCAAAGTATTAGTGCATGCATAGCTCGGATTTCAGGAATTTAAGTTAGGCTTGTGATGTTGCAGTGCCAACTAGTGCTCATTGCCAAACTGTGTGCAATTAGGGATATAAAGTAACTGATGTGATTAGGGTTAACTGTAAAACACATCTGTTTGTTGTTAATGTTTTTATGTGTGAGGCTTGCTAAATATGTTATCAGAGAAATTGTTGGCAGATAATATGATGTGCATGCTATAGTATATTTTTGAAATGTTGGGGCCAAGTTTTATTCCAAAGATAACTGTTGGTCTTGCCTTCTCTGTTTGTGTGACATTAAACACAGAGAAAATGCAGGTCTCTGCTTAAGGAAAGCTGAAAATTTTAATATAGTACACCTTCCTTCAAGCCAACAGGCTCAGATGCAATGGGTGGGAATGGCGTTAGCAGTCTGGACCGTTCTGAGTGTACAAAGCACACATGTTATCTACCTTTCTCTGCGGCAGAAGATGTAAGAACAGTAAGCTCCTAGTCAAAACACATCTGTGCTAGGGTTCAAATCCTGATAATTGCAAATGGTATCAGGATGTCATGTGCGAAGTAAATGTGATCATGACTGCAAATGTGTCAATTGATAACTACACTAAAGTAGGCATCTTCCCCAAAATTGTACCATTAATGCCTTCCTCAATACACTTGTACAACATGTAGCTAATTTCAAGGCCTCACTACAAATCTCAAGTTAATTTTATGTATAGCTTTTTACAAATGACAAGGGATGGTAATTTTTTTAAAATGATTAGTATGACAGCTGATATGCCAACTATTTGTGTAGTTCCAGATAGTCTGAAAAGTGTGTGTATTGTGCTTCTCCACAGCAAGGAGAGTTTCCATATCATATTAGATGAAAATATTATCCATCATCACCTGAACATGCCACAAAGGGAATCCTGAAGCAGATATTGAAACCTTGCACACTACAGGAGCACTGACCATCTATTAAATCAAGGTGACAAGTTTTTATTATCCTTCAGCAGTCATGTCAATATGTAGAAACCATGAAATGACCTGTACATCCATCAGCATAATAGATACACACCCATAAAGAGGGATTGGAGTGAAGGGGTACATACAAGGAAAGATGGTCATGCATACAGCAATGTTTGGTGTCATGTAACATTCATGGACATGTTTATGTCTGTTCTAATTATTAAGTTGTGGTGCTCTGCAGCATGAAGTGACTAACATAGCAGTACAGAAAGGTAAGGAAAATGACACCAGGCTTATGACAAGGAGAAAAGGTTGGATAAATATGTCATAGTTGTGGGGATGGATCTCACCACAACACAGATGAGTGACAACAACACAATCCAATCATGTTGTATAGCCAATTGGACAAAATCAAGTGTGTTGAAAAGACACATCTGAAGTGGAGACATATGTATGCAATATTGTTTTTTTTTGGGACAGGTGCACATATTTATTTTCAAAAAGAAAAGAATTTTGGGGAAGGGACATGGTGATGTGAGGGTCAAGTAGGTAGGAAAGGTGAGGAAGCAGGTGCAGACACACAGGAAAAACAAGACAGACACAGGGGTGGTGATGGATGCAGATGGTTGGGAACACCATGACTGGAAATAAGTAGGGGATATTTGAGGCACATGCCAGTCAAGTGTGGGAACAATGAGAATCTAGGTCTCATCCTCAGAACTGTCATCACTTTCCCCTTCCACAGTTTCTTGTGAGACTGCTTGAATAGGGAGTCTGTTTTCTATTTTAATGAGAAACATCTCGAGGCAGTTGATGCGAGCGCCATGGTCAATTTCTATTATATCATGCACCATTCCTGGCAACTCCTGGTGGGTAATATAATCTCTGCCTCCACCAATACTACCAGAGAGTACCAATGAACCCACAGCTGGGACAATGTTACCTGTTGTGGATGGACCAGGTAGTGCAGGGGCCACAAAGGCAGTAACGCCAAGTTATGACCCAGAGGTGCTGGGTGTTGGTGCAGCAGCTGGTAGAGGGTTAGCAGGCTGAGCCATAGTGGTTGGCCTACTTCTCTGTGCTGAAAAGCATTTGGTTTGTTGGCAGAAACATATGGCATCAAAACAGTATGATTCCAGTTAACACACACACACACACACACACACACACACACACACACACACACACACACACACACACACACACACACACACACACACACACACACACACACACACACACACACACACACACACACACACACACACACACACACACACACACACACACAGAAAAAAAGGAGAGAGATTAGGGGTGCAGTGAGACAAAAAGGAAAAGAGATGATTTGAACCATGATATGTCACTTTCATATTAAATTACAATAAATATCCTTTAATTGTTATAGTAACTATAGAGATTTCAAAATAAAAAATGACTAAGAATTGTTATAAATAAGCCTTGCAATATTCATATATTCCATATATGGTTTAAAATATACTACAGAATAACTTAACAGAAAGGTATTAAAGCCAATATTGCTGCATATCAAATGTAGAAATGGTACTTGTTGAATATTAGTCTACAGATTACTGGTGGGAACTGAATCCATATAGTCTTAGTCTGCATATACTATTACACTTGCCTACTCCAATTATTAAGATCCACAGTAGACAGCATGCAAGCATGCATGCTTGGTGTTACAGTTAAGATATGCATCCTGAGTTTGATACTTTATCTATGGAATCACTATATATGTATTACAGTCAGGGTTGGTTGTACTGCATACATACCCCTTGCATCTCTGAGTCACTGTAATCTCTCTGCATGTACCTCCCTGTTTGCCAAATCTTCCTCTGCAGCTGTAAAATAGAAACTGAAAGAAGAAACATGAAAGCAATATGTATGCCAGTATTTGCTATCTACAGCATTCCATAACATTTAGAGTTGCTTGATCGGTATACTAACACAATTGGGGGGTGTTAGCAGTTCTAAACTCATTCAGCCACTGGTCAAGTTGTGCCTGATAGCACCTCTTTAGGTCACTGTAGTGGCATGCACACTCCTCTGCAGTGCATGGTATGTCAGTTGCACTAGAAACAGCCTTGGCTAGGCTGTTTCAATCCTCAGTCTTGAGACCCCGTATAATCCCCCTGCACCAGCCTATGGCTCCAGTGCTTCACAAAGAGTGCAAGAAAGATGTTTGACTCTAATATATCCCATCTCTATGCCCTGAGTTTGGTGCCATCCTTCCTATCTTCTGCCATGTCTGCAAAAGGTCTTCCAACTACAATTGAAATGTTTTCTCACCAATTTGTATTATTGCATTTTACAACCAGTGAGCAAAACATGCACAACCATGCCAACTATGTTTGTGTGATGGTAAGCAAAGAAAAACATTGCCAAACAAAGAAGAATGGAGTTTATGAAACAACAAGGATAATGTACATTTGGCATTGATTTATGGCATGTGTGCTGCTACACCTGGTCACACTTTGTCCACTGGTCAACATTGAAATGTTAAATGACTTGTCTTTTATGCCATGACTTTGGAGGGATCAATGGGATTGTTTGGTAACAATAAACCAGATATCAAACTGTTTGTCAGCATACACACTTTAACTCCCCAACAAACCAAGTGCACAACACATAAAGCCACAAACACAAAGGTACTCATTAGAAGCTTAGTGAAAGAGCAGAGACCTTGCATATGCAAACTTTCTGCACATGTGACAGTCCCATCTACACCCACTACACATAAAAACAACCATATGAGTGCCTCACCCATTAAGTCCTTAAAGGCAAAACACCTCAAAACCAATGTCTTGGTCATATGCATATCCATAGTGAGACACACAGATGTCTCCCTCACCAGGTTGTACAAGGAGTAAGTCACGGCTAGCTGATTGTCAGGTACCAGGATCCGCAAAGTCATGCACTCACTCAAGTCTCTCAATAACAACCACAGTTACACCTCTGTCATACTCCATGTTGGAGTAAATGACTTCAGACCTACCTCATTAGACTTTATGAAAAGAGATATGACTGTGCTCTCAGATTATGTGTCCCAGACAGGTATATCCGGAGCCCTAAGCAGCATTCGACCTTAACCAAGGTTGATCCATCAATACAAAGAAAAGAATTATTGACTTCAACAATTGGCTTAGCTACTGGTGTCAGTTTGCCAATATAAAATACATGTCACTGGTGAAATTTGGCACTATACACAATATTTTTTGTGTCCCGTGTTCCATAGGTTTGGAGTACAAATTCATTCTTAAATATAGGATGTAATATTGTTTTACATGTATAAATATATTTGCACTAAATACAGTTACTACACTTATGGGTACCTATTTTATGTGGCTTATTACTGAACTTCCTTAATTTTTTTGTAATATAATTTATTCTTTAAGGTGTTCAAGTTTGTATATGTGAAGTTTGGTCCTTTATTAATAATAGGATGTAATCCCTCCACCTGTAACAGAATGGTCCAATGTTTCTTTATGATGTTTATAATAATATAAATATTTCTATTATAAGTAAAAGTGAATCTACAAATATTATAATTTTTATTCTTTTTTCTGTATTCAGTTAATTCATTATTAATTTCAAAAAATATAAGTTTACTGTAAAATTGCCTCTCATTTATTATCTATTTTTTTATTTGATTCAACTTATTATGTTGTTAACTACTATGATTAAATTCTTGGGTCATTTCCTCTATTTCATGTAACACTTGTGTATTGAGTCTGGCTAGACATGTCATTTGATTCCTAAAAATGTTATCAAATATAAATGGATGATGCATACTACACAATCAAAAATTGAAAAACTGAAAGAAAGAATATGTGGTCACCTATCGAACATGAAAAGATGTAAAGATACTAATGCAATATATAAACATATGATTGCTGACAGTGCACATGTTTTTTGAGCTCATAATTGTAACTGTAATATCCGAGCATAACAGGGGAGGGGATGTACATAATTTAATAGAGAAACAGAAGAGCAAATCGATCATTAGATTTAGAGCACAAAAATACCCAGGTCTTGATGAAGCTTTTAGTATAAGACCAGTTTTAAAAGAAATCAAAATAAAGTAAGATGAGTATCTCTTTAATTTTATGGTGCATTCTTAATTGTTTTATTGTTTTTAAGTGAAGTGCTCTTATTTAGATTATAAAATGGTGCCATTAGCCTTTAAACTATTTAGCCTGAGGAAGCATTTTAATGCAAAAGTTTTATACGGCAAATAAAATTAGTCTTTTTGTGTTATCCAGCTTGTGGGCTTGGAACATCTTTTTTTCTTACATTTGGTCTACTGCTGGTGTATCTGAATTTAATATACAGTGTATCTTTGCTCTTGAATTTACACCGCCCAACTGTACCAGATGTTTGCTAGGGGGGATATTTCACAAGATCATCTATTGGGGGATGACACACCCAAGGAAAAATGCTTTAATAAGGCACACTCTCAAACCAGAAATGTCATAGAGCATGTGTTTGGCCAGGTGAAGTCACAGTTCCAGTGAATAGATACATGTAGGGGAGCCCTGCATAGATACATGTAGGGGAGCCCTGCAGTACAATCCATGGACATGTACAGAAATATTCACAGTATGTACCACGCTATACAACATAATCCTAAAGAAACAACTGCAGTAGAATTAGCAAGGGAAAGAGGCACACATCACACCACCAATACCAAGGTAACACAACCACAGTCAAATGAAGAGTCTGAGGGGGAACCGCCAGCTTCTGTGGGTGTAGGCAGACATAGGCATGCTCAGTATGCCCTTGCATTGGCTAAGACAATGCATAGCACACACATCACCACCTAGAGGCCTAAAACCTACCTTCTACTCACATACATATATTAACATTGATGCCAGGCAACTAACACAGTCTTTACCTCCCCATGTATTGGCTGTGTACTGCTTACATCAGATACAGTCATCTCTGAACTAACACTGAGGGAACTGCTGCATTTACTAGGTAGGTTTTGAACCTGGAGTGTATTGTTTAATAATATTATGTCATATCCTTGTATTTCATCACTTGTTAAATAAGAAAGTAAAAGGTGGCAGATTTGTACCAACATTACTGTAATATGCGACAGCAGAGACTTATTTGACTTATATGTGTCTATTTGTAAGTAGTAGGCCTCAGGCATCAAGGATTCACACAGCTTTCAAAAGTACTGATGATCACTGCATGCCCTTAGTTTAGCACCATATGTTTGCACTGGAACACCATTGCTGAGAGAAGTTAGAAAGTAATGATACACATTGCCGTTCCTGACTTCACAGCCATCACAAGATCAAACAACAGGCAAGATGTAAATCAAGGAGGCAACAAGAGCAAAATATCCTTGTTTGTGCCATAACAGTAACTCACCTTTACTTGCCTCAAAAGAACAGTCTGTGCTTGTATGTACCATAACAGTAACTCAGTTTTGTTTCCCTGCCAACAGAACAGCTGTACCCTTGTATGTGTCATAAGAGTAACTCACCTTTGCTCATCCCAAAAGAACAGTCTATGCTTGTATGTGGCATAACATAACTCATCTTTGTTTCCCCCCTCAACAGCACAGTTGTACCCGTGTATGTGCCATAACAGTAACATCTTTGCTTGCCCCAAAAGAACAGTCTATGCTTGTATGTGCCATAACTGTAACTCAGCTTTATTTCCCTTCTCAACAGAACATTTGTACCCATGCATGTGCCATACAAGTAACTCACCTTTGCTCCCTCCAAAATAATAGTCCATTTTTGTTTGTACCATAACAGTAACTCACCTTTGCTTGCCCCAAAAGAACAGTCTATGCTTGTATGTGTCATAACAGCAACTCAGCTATGTTTCCCCCTCAACAGAACAGTTGTGCCCATATATGTGTCATAACAGTAACTAACCTTTGTTCCCCCAAAAGATCAGTCCATTATTGTTTATACCATAACCATAACTCACTTTTGCCGCCCCCCCCCAAAAAAAAAAAAAACAGGCCATTCTTATTTGTGCCATAACAGTAACTCACCTTTGCTCACCCCAAAAGAGCAGTTTATGTTTGTATGTGCCATAACAGTAACTGAGCTTTGTTCCCCCCTCAACAGAACAGTTGTACCCTTGTGTGTGCCATAACAGTAACTCACTTTTGCTTTCCCCACAAAAGCAAAGTCTATGCTTGTTTGACCATCAAACCTGTCCTTCAGTTGTTGGCAAATGCATATCATATTACTGACAGTTAATATCCTCACACATTTTAGGCCAGTGATATAGCATGGCTTACAGACTGCATGTCTTGTAGTACTAGTGAGATAACTGATGCATGGCCAGGAAACACAGAAAGGTAAGACAGAGCTGCATATTTGCAAGCAATAATTATGACAGTTTGTGTGATCACTAAGTACACTATGTCCTATAAATGTATAGTTTATGGTTTGATAGCAGTGTACATTCTGTTGCAGTTTGTTATGTGATGAATTGCTTCAGTTATTTGCTGCAAAGCTGCTTGTGTGCCAAAGATGGATAAGGCACCCATCCTGTTTTCTGAGGGTGCATTGGAGTGAGAGTTGAAATCCAGACCTATGTAGACATATCTCATGTGTACTAACATTTTCTACTGTGTATGTCATAGATTGCTTTTCCTCATTTCAACTATTTTGTCCTTTTTATAATTGTTTCCCTTCTTTTCTCTTTTCTTTTATACTAAATAATATTAAGAATCTGACAGAGAAAACACAATTTGCCAACAGATGAAGTAGAGGTTGGATGTTAATGAAACAGAACTTGTGAGTTGTGCGCTGCTTAGTTGCATTTGGAACACTGACAGACCTACATGTAACACTTTGTAAGTCTAACCTGACACACTCAGCTAATGTAAAGATTCACAGTCGCCATCTCATAAACACAAACACAGAGGGACTGCCTGCACTATGTTTATACCCCAACATGGATCCAATGTTTTGGTATTCAGCAATTCTAATGAGATTAGACCTCATTTGCATCTTCACCATGCTAACAGCCCTGAAGCTGCACCACCGGCAACCATGTAGCTAGAGAAACTGAAGGGGAGCTGAATGTTGAACACAGAAGGGAGGGTATTACTTTGGGATATATCTGCACAGAGGAGTACTGCGTTTAGATGTATATGCCTGCATTTCATCAGCTACATATTGCATATGCTGATATGTAACTATGAAGAGTCTATTTAATGTTTTTTTATATTTATTTTGATTAGTACACACAACACATTTAGCTTTCTGCATCATATCGCTCAACTGTACAGATTTTCATAGAAATGTCCAGAGTTTTGTTTCATGTTTTTGGTCCATTTTTCATAAAACTGTGATTTTTTTTGGAAAACACTGCCAAGTCATTAAAGATTGAATTCAGAAAATAATGACATACATTTGAGTTTCATATTTCTTACCCTCAGAAAATTCATGCTAACACAAAACCAATAGGTTTATTATTCTATAAACTAAAGCTTGTAACAGAAATATTTGAAAATTGTTCCTATTTTCAGGCCTTTTCCCTTCATTGTTTATGGTTTTTGCCCAGATTTCTTCACCTAAGATGTTGATAGGTATGGTCTGCGATGTGTACTGTTCATTTGGGAGTGGGGGAGCAAAGCTGTATTTCTGTTCTGGCAGAATGAGAAAAGATTTATGTTGCTTTTGGTACTCGCCTTTTGTTGCATCCAGCTTGCTGTCAGATATTAGGGTCAGTTTTGTACAAATGTCACACATTTTACACTTTATTCTACCCATATAGACTCCTTTCTATGGCTGTATTCCAAAAGTTTTGGAATGAAAAAGGAACAGCAGCACAGAGTCTACATGGTTTCTTTCTACCTTGTTGAATTGCTCCACCAGTTGATTAGCATGCTATTCAGCTGCTTATGCAGCAATTAGCATGCCACGATGTTTAACTTTTTTCCACAGGGACACATGCCTCTACATAGCACTTACTGAGTTCAAATGTTCCCACTGCTGTGTGCACATCACACCTCAATGTGAACATGGTGAAAACCACTGTGTATACTGTACTGAATCTCCCAGATTGTGTTAGGGCATACTTTATGATTGCTGGAATCTGTATGATTTTGCTGCATATGGTTTGCTCCTTTATTTCAGGTGAGTTTCTTAGTGCAGTATATTATACAGTTTTAATCATGTTTGCTTTAACATTTTGGATTTAAGTACCAGTTGGAGGTGGGTGCATATCTGGATTAGTGGCTGCATCCCGCTTGTGTGGAAATGTTGAGTTAAAGTTTGGAGTCTGACTATGAGGAATCCAGTCAGATTTTATTATATTCTAATGGGGATTGTGTGTATGTTAAATGTTATTATATAAATACGTGTATGATGGTATTTTGTGCACAATGATTTTATAATGAAGTTGTAATGCTGGTATCATTTTTGTTAAGTTTTGGGCATGGCATTTCTGATAAGCTGTAGTAGATAGTGATTACTTCAGCCATTGATTGATAGGTTGCACACATCCTTGGTTTTGGCAGAATGGTTTGTGTAGGAGATAATATGGCATTCCAGAACTCCCATAGTATCTCATCTGGTTTTCGTCACAGTGGCATTTTTCAAGGAAGGAATGAGCAGGAAAACATCCTGTGGACTATAAAGTCTAGAATCTCGCAACAGCATAGCATCTTAACATCCATTGTCTTTCAATACTAACTGGAATCCCATGTGATTTTAGTTTGTCATATCCCCGCTCCCCCTTTTTTGTTGTTGTTATTGTTCCCTATGCTAATCCTTTCAATTTTTCAGGTTCAGCTATGGAACAGCACATTAAAGAGAGATGGTTGCCTCTATGGCAGGACGTCAAGTCTTGCTATTTGATATAGAAATGGTGAGGGTGGCTGAGCAGACCCTGAATTGCAAGAGGAGACCTTCACTAAATTTGGAGGTGGGCATACCTGAAGGACCACCCCAGCTAAGAAGGTTTGGAAAAAGACCATCAGATATTCCTCCAGCCAAAGGGTCATCCCTTCCTGTTCATTCAAAATATCAACAGAAGCATAAGGTAATACCTCTGTTGGGTCTACAGGATTTAATATTATTGGTAAGGGTCAATCTGCTGAAAATTGTTAGATGAGTTTATAAGTTATTTGTCGGAAGAAGGGAGAGTTATGCTGTTTGACTTAGCTGTAGAAAGAAACTTTGCTGCCGCTACAGTATTGAATTCTGGAAAGTGAGCAGGTACTGATGTTGACCAGGTTGAGCAATTAGCTTTACCCAACTTGCATACTGGGTGTGAGGAGGTCAGGGTTTTAGAGAGGGATGTTCCACCTCATTCAGATGAGAGTATCCCCCAATTCTTGTCCCCTTTGGCTACCCTCAGTTTTACAGGTTCCAATTCACTTGGTTCTCACATCATGGCAATTGTTCCCCAGCAAGGCCAAAGACAAGATTCTAGACTACTTCCTTAAGAACAGCCTATTATCTAATACTTAACACAGCTTTCACCCCAAACATAGTACTAACACAGCTCTTATAAGTTTCATTAATACCTTAAACCACCTCAAAAACAAAAGCTCACTTGTCTCTGCCACCTTCCTTGATATGTCAAAAGCCTTTGACACTGTATCACATCAAATACGTCTGAATAAACTTGCCTCTTTCAGTTTCAGCCCTGAGTCCCTAAGCTGGTTTCATAGTTTAACTGTAAACAAGCAACCTTAAGGGATATTAAACTCTCTCCCCTACTAAAAATTACTGTTGGTATCCCACAGGGTTCCATCCTTGGTCCTGTACCTTTTATTAATTTTACCAATGATCTGTGTTCTGCCGCCAAACCTGCCTCAATCATTCAATACACTGATGATGCTTCCCTCATCTGTTCTGCCCCCACTATGAAAGAACTTCAAGAAAAAACTCAGGTTGCCCTTCAAAACATTGAAAACTATTTATTGGTCCACAAACTCATATTAAACCCTAACACACCCAAGCTTACGGTCTTTACCAATACTTCTATAAAAAGTAACCAATTGCCTCTCTATCTTTTCATCCAATGGCTCAAACATAGAACCTGCTGAACAAGCAAAACTTCTCTGTGTTACTCTTGACAATGGCCTGAAGTTTGATAAATACATAACATTAACAATTAGTAAAGTCCATGTAAAACTTGGTGCTCTTTATAGGACTAAACCCTATCTCACCAACCATGTCAAACGTACAACAACTAGGACACATCTTTACTTTTCCCAAATTTTCACTGAACTCCATTAATCAGATTTGAATAACCTTAAATCCTGCTATAATAAAATTGCCAAATTTGCCTTAAACCAACCTCAAACATCAAATCATTGGACTACCCCCTCACCATCTAAATTGGATTGAACTCCCTAACATACTATCTCTCAATCAACTAATAGTTGCCCATTCAGTCATCCATAAACTTGACTACTGTCCAGCTCTGTCAGACTTTGTTCAGCCCTACACTAATCTCATTTCACTCAGGTTAGCAGATAAATTATTGCTCAAAGTTATCAAAACCCATAACTTTCAAGGTGACTACTTATATGGCCACACAATAGCCAAATCCTGGAATACTTTTCCCCAGAATATTCTATCCATACCTGCTACACATAATTTCAAACAGCCCCTAACAGAATATTACTCAAATCATTGGTTATGGTCCTGTACACCCTCAGGCTAAGTTATACCTACCCTCCCTCATTGTCTACTAACATGTTCTCTCTCTCTTAGCCTATTGTTTATCTTGGCAATCTGACTTCTAACTTCCTATGTTACATTAATATTTTATTTATATACCAGAAAAACCCTCTTTTCTGATTTCTAATTTGATGTTCTATACTTTTTAAATTTCTGTTATATCCTTATACTACTTTGTGTGTATATGCACATAATTTTTTAATTCTCTATTTAGTTGTATGAAAATTTTAAATTTCTATTTTGCATTGCTTGTACCCTCGTTTTATTTTATTGTACTATTTATGTAGGTCTGTAACCTTTTGGAGCTTTTCTACCTGTGTCTGTGCTGAAAACGGGCTTCTGGCCCAGTCGAACACTACCCAGTAATAAAATTCAAATAAATAAAAGATTATAAAAAGGGGAGTTTGTAGAGATCTTTGATCTAGTGGACAATGAGGGAATTAAATGCATACTGGATGTCAGCAACACATCTAACAAGGACTTGATGGCAACCTTAGCTGCCATCAGGAAGAAGACATCAGCCAAAACACTGGTCAGGAACTGAGATATTTGGTCTCTGGGTTTTGTGGTATTTATGGGTGTGATCATTGAGAAGGACACCCCCACCAAGGCATTGCCTTGGTAGGGGACCTGAAATTACCACAGTGGGATTATCCCCCCCATTGTCTAGATAGGTTATCCTGCCTACAGAAGCATAAGGTAATACCTCTGTTGGGTCAGATTACCCAGATCATAGTACAGCAGCCACTCTTCTTAAAGGCATCACCAAAGGTTTTCCTATTCACTCTACAGCCCCATTAGATTCTAAGTTAGTTAATAATTTGTCGTCCATCAAAGGACATGAACACATTGTTGCTAGGTTGATAGATAAAGAGCAACGAGCTGGCAGGATAATTGGCCCCTTTTCCTTCTTTTTGTGTTATGTGTTTAAAATGTCCTATCCGCCTGGTTCTCAAGAAACAGGAGGGCAAGCTCAGGTTGATTCATCACTTGTCTCACCCAGCGGGTGGTTCAGTCAATTATTTTATTGACATCAAGCTGACAAAAGTGCACTACTGTTCTTTGGACCAGGTGGCGGAGGACATCGTGGGCTATACAGACCCCTGGCTCTGTAAGATGGACACCCAATCTGCTTTCCATCTTCTTCCTGGTAGACAAGAAGATTGACCTTATTTAGGTTTTCAGTTCAGCGGCAAAATAGTTTTTGACACTGCAATACCAGTGGGGTGTGCTATAGCTTGTGTGACATCCAAACTATTTAGCACAGCTTTATACTGGTGCTGGCAACAATGATCCCCCTGACAATCAGCAGTACACTACCTAGATGAATTTTTGATAGTGGAGGAAGTTAAGGATGGTACTTTGGAAGGCATGCCCATTTTCAATCAACTTTGTTCCAAGTTGGGGGTACTATTGGCCAATGACAAATCAGAAGGACCAAGATGAGTCCTGACTTTCCTGGGTTTAGAATTTGATACCACTAATAACTCCTTCAAGATTCCACTGTCCAAATTTCAAGTCTGGCAGTTACTTTTTAGATTCTTGGGTTCCAGCAAAGTTTGAATAGGAGATATCATGCAGTTACATGGTTTGATAAACTTTACCTGTAGGGTGGTTTCTCCAGGCAGGACATTCCTACAGTCTGTATCTGACTTGTTGAAAGGTAACAGGCACATGCACCACCTGGTGCAGCTGACCAGATGAGTTAAGGATGAACTTTAGTTATGGTTCACATTTCTGAGCCAGTTCAATGGATTTTCTTTTTGGCAGTCCCCTTGGACCACTCCCACCAACCTTGAGCTTTTCACTGATGCAGCTGGGAGGTACGGTATACAGGTAGTTATTTCATGGGCAGCTGCTTTGCTGAAAGGTGGCTGGAAAGCTGGTCTGGGGAGAGGAGGGACATGTTTTTAGAAATATTTCTCATTGTGTGGGAGTTTTATTATGGAAGGATAGATTACATGACAAAAGGATCATTTTTCACTCAGATAATATCGCAGTGGTGCACATTCAAGAAAAACATTCTCCCAGGTCCTGGTAGGTCCACTCAGTCATTAGGCTTTTAGTTTTGCTGAGTCTAGAGATTAATTTGTCATTTTCATGTGTTCATGTCCCTGATCATCATAATCCTACAGCTGACAGTCTCTCCCATTTCCAGTTTGTCAGGTTTCGCTTCTTAGCCAAGCATTCAGAACCAAAGGGCACCCAAGTTACTATGGGAGTTTGGCTAATTGGAGAAGACTAGCATTATTGGTCATGGCAAATTCCTTGGCAAGCAATACTAATAAAACATATCTGTCATCCCTGCAGATTTTCAAGGCATTCTACAGGTCTTTGATCCCTGGTTCCAGGCCATGGGAAGTACAGTTGTTTCTTAAATTTTTAGTGGCCAGGTCCACTGTAGAGGAACAACCTAAAACTCTCAGAGTACACCTTGCAGCTTTGGGATGGTTTGAGCATTTTTGGGCCTTTAGGCTGTGTCAGAACATTGGGTTATGGAGAGGATACTCAATGGCCTTGAGAATATTTGGGGAACTTCCCAGGGTGCCAGAAGACCTACTGGGAGACAACTCCTTCCCCTTGTTATTCAAGGTCATTATAAGACCATGGGTGAATTTCATTTGCTTGTCTCTATAACGGCTTTGTTCACATTTTTGTATGTGGATACCTTCAGTCCCAATGAATTTCTCCTTTACCTTTGTTGGTAGGATCTTTTCATCCACAGTGAGTTTGTTATGATTTGGTTAAAAAAGCAAAGACTGATCAAGTTGGTAAAGGTCAGCCAGTGCATTTAGACAAGGCCAGTAGGCTAGTCATTTGCCCCATGCATTGGGCCAGTTGGCTATATAGTATTATTCCCACAGAGAAAAGAATTAGGCTTGTTTTTTGTTCGGGCCTCGGGCCGGCCTTTTAACCTATCAGAGATTAACTAATTTCTTAGGCAGGTCTTGGCAGGAAGAGGAATTCACCCACAAGGTTATTCCTCACATTCCTTCTGGATAGGTCATTCTTCAGATTTTGTCCTGGAAGGGCACACTCTGTAGGTCCTTCAAAGAACAGGAAGTTGAGTCTCTGATGCCTTGGCTGGTTACTCAAGTTCCTTTGATAGTAACTGTTGAACAGTTCATTCTTTTTGTTTCTCTGGTCTTAGCTGGTTTCAGTTTTGGGAAATCTGGTGTAAGGTTACCATGGAAGAAGCCTTGCTCAGTATTGTGATAATTTACCTTGTGCATAATGATCTGGGTCAAGCCCCTAAAAAGTACTGTTGACAAGAATCCTATCTGATATAGGTCACTTGCAGCAGCTGTATCTGAAGGTGATATTCTTCTGGTCTTCTATCATTCTGAGACTTTACTGGAAAGGCACTAGAAGGTCCGATGCCATTGAGAGAGCCAGGAGTTTCATCAACCACACAGTCAAACAGGCTGCTAGCAAAATTGGTTTCTAGGTGATTGAGCTCAGTGATATTGACAGACTGGAGCCCTATTTCTATGACTTGGACAATGTTCATTTGAATAACATGGGTTTTGATTTGTTTAATTTGGATATGGTTGTTGCTATTAAGAAGTTTTTCAAAGTTTAATTTGATTCCTTCCATAAACTAGATTCTATTTGCAAGACATGCAATTTGGGGGGTATAGCAAGTCATATGCCAGGTTGGTGGTGGCCTTACAGATTCATCTCCCTTCTGTTCCCCCTGTTCCTTTTAAGTGGCCTGAGCTCTCCTCAGGTTGGACGCTGATTTGACAAGTGGCCACATCACGATATGGTGTATGTGGCTTGTAAATATGAGTTAGATGGGTTTTCCACCAGGTCTGATGTTGCTTGGAATACTCACCCAGTTTTTCTGAAGTGGCAAACGGAATAGGCAGAGTTTGATGGAATCTGTTTATATGTTACATATGAATTATTATGGCATTGCTATTGGTTGTGATTGACTGCTATGCAATAAAAGGTCACAAAGTCAATCTGGTGTGTTTCTTACTCAATGAATAACTTATGTTAAAGTTTTCTTCTTCCTTTGACTCATATAACACAGGGACAACATTTAGTTTTATGGCAGGGTATTATTCGGGTTTATAAAGTTTTAGGCAGAAACACACACACACACCCACACACACACACACACACACACACCCACACACACACACATATATATATATGCATAAAGACTGTGGGAGTAATTCAATAAAGCTTACATGGAGTGACTTTCTATGTAAGAATAGTAGTAAGGCTTGAACATTGAACATGGTCGCCCAGCGATTCAGGAAACAAGGTTCGGGGTGTGCACTAGCATCCTGACACTGTGCAGATATGGAGCTGTCTACAGAATGTAAATCATCTCATCTGCTGGTAAAAACCATGCAAATGAGATGATTTTGTGATCCAGGAAGCCTAAAGGCACCCATGTAGGTGCCGTGCACGGCTGAAAAATATACGTGATTACAAATGGTGTACCTGAGGATCAAAATTAAACAGGGGCTGTTACAGCCCAAATAAAAGGTTGTACAAAGTGCAGTAGACATGCAAATAGCCAAAACTAGGGCCAGTGATGCAAAAAAGCAATGCAATATATTAAAAATTAAACTTTTTTAAAGACATATGCCAAGTTTAAGTGGCGCACAGTGACATTCAAACATGCTATTTTGCAAAAATAAATAAATAAATAAATAAAAACTGAAAAGTATGATATTTGAAGATATTTAAATTTTTTCCATGATAGTGGCCAGCATGTAGACTCATACAATGGCAGGTAAAAGTGGTTGCTAAGGGCATAGGCTTTGGTGTAGTGCAGTATCCGGATTATATGCAAATAGGTGCATGTAAATGAGGTACCTTTATTGAATAGAAAAATGGGTCACTGTGCCCACAGGTACTAATGGTGTAAGGGCTAAAACCATGGTAGTGTATGCAGAAGAGACAGCTGACATGAAAAAGCTGTGTATCATGGTTTGTGTAAGCAGATTGGAGCTTATCTGCACCTGTTTTCACTCAGCTAAGCACAGCTAAGCAGGGTGTGTGTGTCTGAGGCTGCTAAGCTGTGCTTAGCTGGTTAAAGAAAAGTTAAGCGTGTACAGGGAAGTGCTCTTTCTGCTCAGCAAAGTTTATTCTAGCTCTGCAGGTTTGCACAGAGTGTTGTGGGGCTTAGCAGTGGAACAGATTTTAAAAAGGGGGGATGGGATAAACTGGGAAAGCCAATCAAGCATAAATGACTGATAAGCCCTGTCACACTCACACTGGCCCAATCAAAACCCTCAGTAATATAGCTGGCAGGTGGAATGTATCATAGTCAGTCAATCACACAGGTTGCATCTGCAGCACACCAGTATAAAGTATGCATACACCCTTCAATTTGATTTTTCCCACATACTCTGCACCATAGGAGTACACACTTGGGAATTTTAACAGACAAAATGATAAGGGATGCTGCTGCTCTGCTACCTATGTACGCACAACAGGCTGAGGTCAGTGATGATGATGATGATGTGACAATAGGCCCAGACTGAGGAGGAGAAGAGTGTTCAGGCCCAGAGAAACCTTTCAGGAGCTACATGAGCTGGAGATAGTGAAGCGCTAAAGGGTTGACAGGGACATACTACAGCAACTCATCAAGCTCTGCTGGCCTCACCTCAGACCCAGAGCCAACAGAGGGGAATCCGTCCCAGTGGAAACAAAGGTATGTGTAGCCTTAAGAACATTAGCTACAGGTACTTTCCAAAGACATACTGAGGACACATGGGGATCTCACAGGCATCCGCATCCAGGGTACGCCACCAGTTCCTGGGTGTCATACTAACACATGCCAGTGATCACATTTATTTCCCGAGCACCCCTGAGGAGAGGACCAGCAATAAGTGTCTCTTCCACCATGTAGCACACTACCCAGAGGTACTGGGTGCCATAGACTGCACTCATGCACGTCAAAGCACCACCCAGTGAGGAAGGTAGAGTGTATATCAACCACAAGGGGATTCACTCTATCAACTGCCAGGTCGTGTGCAATGCCCAGGGCATTATCATTAATGTGTGTACTGGCAGCCCTGGCAGATATCATGATTCCCAAATCTGGCATGCATCACAGCTGTACCAGGCATTTGCCAGGGGGGATATCCCGTACAGCCATCTAGTGGAGAATGCTGACTATACACTGGAACCGTGGATGATGACACCCATCAGAAATGCACACACACACCAACTGAAGAGTACCATAATGAAGCACACCCACAAACTAGGAACATCATAGAGTGTGTGTTTGAGCTGCTCAAGTCATGGTTCTGCTACCTTGACATATCTGGAGGAGCCCTGCAGTGCTGTCCAGCCATATGTGCACACACGTTCATAGTATCTGTCATGCTACACAATATGATCCTGTGGAAACAGCTGAGGCAGGAACATCACAGGGAAGGGAAACACAGCCCTCCACCACTGCCAAGGTCCCCACAGGCACAGGGGGACTCGGAGGATGAACCCCCTGAGCCTGTCCCTGTAGGCAGACATAGGCGTGCCCAGTACACCCTGGTCTTGGCAAAGAGGTAATGCATAGCACATACACTGACACCCTAGGGGCCCAATGACTGGCACCTCACTCTGACTCACATACACACAGTAAAATGGATGCCAGCCACATCACACTACCTATACCTTACCATGTATAGGCTGTATACTGCATGCATCTGACAGAGTCAGCCCTGAAGCACTGTCCTTGCAACTGCTGCTGGCATAAAGTAAGTCACTCTCCTTAACAGTAAATGAATGTGGAAGTAGACTTTGGTAGCATATGTATGGTATTGCTGTATGCATGCATGGGAACGGAGTGGGTTACCGGGATTGCGCAGAAAATGGACAGCTATGTGGGACAACAGGAATTATTTCCCAAATAGTGGCTGCCCCACAATATGCAGTAAGCCCTAAGCCAGCAAAATCCACTGCACTATGTGAGGGACTTACAAACAGTGAGGGTCATAGGACAAATGCATGGATGTCAATGTTGGATTCCCATACATAGCTCTAAACCTCTTACAGCAAGAAATCTGTACAAAACCATGAAGAAATGTGGGGCAAAGACCCACAAACAGGGACACGTCTTAAATATTGCTCTTACAAACATAGAAAGTTGATAGAATAACAGGTGTTGCAGTAGCATGAATTTTCTAAAGGGCAAGAAGTCTGAAACTCAAATGCCTGTCATTACTTTCTAACTTCAGTCTAAAATAATTTCACTAGCATTGCAACACAACCACAATGTTATGAAAAATTGACCCAAAACATGAGCCAAACATCTGGACAGTCTGTGAAGTTGCGTACAATTGAGAGGTATGCCCCCCTCCCCCCAACACACCTGTGTTCACATACAATATACAATGATTTCACTATTATTTGCCACACAACCAGAATGTTATGAAAAATGGACCCAAAACATGAGCCAAACATCTGGACAGTCTGTGAAGTTGTGTACAGTTGAGAGGTATGCCCCCCTCTACCGAACACACCTGTGTTCACATACAACTGCAGCAACATTTATGTTTGCAAGGTAATAGCACCAGACCACACATTTCCAGGGCTGTCATGATTAACTTGATAATGTGTTCCATTTCTACAATATGCAGGGTTCAGTGTGTTATGTATGTTTTTGGTTAATAGTGTCAGGAAGTTGACAGCACTTACTGGTAGCAGTTGTGGATTACTTGTCTAAGTACAGTACTGTGGTTGTCAGGGACCATGGCCAACTATTTTGTATGTCAGATAAACCAATGGTAGGAGTTGTAGACACTATCCAGAAGTCAATATTTGTTACTGCAGGAAAGCTGGACAATGGAGGTACAGGGGGCCACACAGCTCTGAGTAAGCCACACGGTTCCTAGTAGAACAGCAGATTGTGACAGGTCAGTCTAGCGGCAGGATATAAAGGCTGCCACGTTACTGTGTCAGTACTGACAAGTCACTGGGCACCATTCATACCCCTGGAATGACAGGGTGTCAAAGAATTTCCACACATATTCCTCATATATCTGTTCTGCTTGTCATAACATTGCATTTGCCTGGCAAACTATTTGCAAACCAGTAAAGGGTGATGTGAAAACATCAGTGACAGACAGTTGAGATGCAGATGCCACACCCATAAGTAAATGCAAGCTAGTACAAAACTGTTCTACTGACTGTCTACATTTGGAAGAGCAATATTAAGAGTTTGCCCCATGTCTTGGCCTCTGTCTGACTGTTCTATATGGGCCTGTTCAGATATCTGTCTGTAACAATTTGATAGCCATGGCCAACATGTAGCCTTATAATAACAGTGCAACACACACCATCTGAGGACCACAGCAGATGTATGGGACACAATGATGGACAGCCTGCTAAGCAGGTACAGAGGTTTGAAGTCTGTAACCCTGTGTGTGATGTTATGACTTCTACCCCACTCACATCATAACTACAAATACATAACAGCAGCAACTGTGCACAAAGGCTGTGACTGGACAACAGAAGGGCAAGGAGATGCATACAAGGGGAAGGGGAACCACTGGCCAGACAAAAATTGAATGTGTACACTAGAACAATGTCTGCAGTTACATAGTTCCCTGCAGTGTATGGAGTCAGTAAACAAATGTCTGTCGGTACTCCCTCACATTACTCTATACCGATCTGCCACTGACATACCAGAAAAATCACAGTGCTATGTAGAATATACCACACATATAATGGAAAGCTCTGCTCAGTCCAATGCATTCTGTACCAACCCCAGGATATGACTCAGTTAATAAGGATAGCACACAGCCAGAAGATCTCTAAGCCAGTATATCACTGAAGTGCTGGACTGTTTACACAGGTTCATCAGTCAATCGGCTGTAGCACAAAAAATCCTGGACCAGACTACAGGTAGCTCTGGACTGGAGACCCACTGTTACTATTTCAGGTCATACTGGGCATGCTCCTCCTCTTTTACAGCCCATGTCCATACCCACATCTGACTATTGAGCTGTGTTCTTCATATATGCCTTTGCTTACACACAGCTTTGTAGAACTTAACTGTCTCTCACCACCCCCATCAGACAGGATTACCCTCATCTATCTGTATGTGGCACATATAAGATATATCTGCATCTGATGAGTGTGATATATATATATATATATATATATATATATATATATATATATATATATATAGGTAACATATACAAATATAGCAATTATAGACAGGCAGACACAGGGGAGAGAGAGAGACAGACAGAGACAGATTGAGAGAGTGAGAGAGAGAGAAGAGCAAAAGAGAGAGAGGGATAGCTCAAATTGTGTAGTGGTACATTGCTCTGACTATGGTGTACAGGGCCCTGGGTTTGAGACTTGGCATGGCTGGTTATTTATAGAAAATTCACCCCAGGGATCAATCCAGTGACTTTACTTGACAGAGGCACTGGGAACTAAGGTTGGGTTGCACGATGCCAGGGTAATCTTATGGGCTAAGTTTGTAAAGGCTCCAGGTCCTTAGCCAATGACACACCTATAATCTAGAGAGACAGAAACCCTGAAAGGCATACAGGGAAGTACTGCTGCAGCCATTTGCACACCAATTGTAACCAGTCGCATATGCAAGTACTAAGGTGAACTTTATTGTCTAATTGCAGTGAGGTAGGGGTTGTAATGTCACATCACCTGCCTTGGGTGTGTGTGTTTCTGTATCTATTACATTTACATCAGAATACACTCACCTAACAGACCTAAATCTGTGCAATGGTCACCCATTTTATGTGCCTGATACTACTGTCATCCACAACAGTGGCCCACCTGTTAGCAGCTACTGATGTCATCCACCACAACAGCAGTGTCAGACATGCTTCTGATAGATATGCCTCCTGGCACATGCGATAAGTACATAGCAGTATAGTACATACAACTAGATAGGTATGATTTCCAATCTCATCACTGGCAACTGTGTGTGTGTTTGTATGTAAAACCATTTTGAGTCATGTTCCACCCAGTAAACTCCCATTGCCCTACAAGTCCTGCTGATGTCATTCACCTTAGAAGCACCATCAGAAACTTCTGGGATATATGAGTTCTGTGGTGCATGTGATAAGTACATAGCACTATAGTACATGTGACTGAATAGGTAGGAGTTCTATTCTCACCACTGGCACCTGTGTTTGTAGGTTAAACCTTTTTGAGGCCTATTCACCCTGTAAACCACTCATTGCCCTACTTTACATGGCCTGCTGATGTCATCCACCTTAGATACAGCAGTGGACCCTTTTCAGGCATATGACCTCCAAAGCACACACAATAAATATGTAGTACTAAAGTACGATAAACTAGGTAGGTAGGGGTTCTAATCTCAAGACTGCCAAATGTGTGTGCCTATATATGTGCATGTGTTTGTAGGTTAAACCATTCTGTGGCCTGTTTCACCCTGTAAACCACCCATTGTCCTACTTTACAGGGCCTGCTGATGTCATCCATCTTAGATACAGAATTGGATGTTTTGGAGGCATATAAGCTCCATGGTGTGCAAGCTGATTGCATAGCACTACAGCACAATAAATTATATTGATAGGGGTTGTAATCTCAAGACTGCCAACTGTGTGTGTGTGTGTGTGTGTGTGTGTGTGTGTGTGTGTGTGTGTGTGTGTGTAAAGTGTATTCCCTGTGGTTTTATGTGTGTGTGTGTGTGTGTGTGTGTGTGTGTGTGTGTGTGTGTGTGTGTGTGTTTATGCATGTGTGTTGGGGGGTTGGTTATAACATTTTGAGGCCTGCTCTGCCCTCCTGACATCCCCACTGCATTAATTGACAGTGAATGTCGATGTCATCAACCTTGGATGCACTGCTTCACACTCTGAGTGGGTTGGTTATACCATTTTGAGGCCTGTTCCACCTTCTGGACACCCCATTACATTAATTGACAGGGCCTTTTGATGTCATAAGACTTGGATGAACTGTTTCACACTCTGCAGGCCATACCTCTCAAATATATACAGTTTTGCAGACTGTCCAGATGATTGGCTCATATAGTTTGTCTGTGTGTCATAAACTTATGGTTTCCTGGCCAGTCATTGGGAAAGCATTAAGAGGTGAAGTCAGACAATAATGACAGACATCTGAGTGTCAGACTTCATACCCTTCAGGCAAGTAATTGTAATACGAAACTGGTCCTTCTACCAGTTATAAATGTTTGTAGGAGTAATATGTAAAACCTGTCCCTGTTGTTGGTCATGTATCACCCAATTATTGAAGGCTATGTCCACATGTATAGTTCTAATAGGTTGAGAGTTATGGCCCAGGCATATCAGCTCCATGGCAAATGCATTAAGGACATAGTACTAAACTACATACAACTAGATAGGTAGGAGTTGTAATCTCACTACTGGTGACTGTGTGAGTGTGTGTCTGTGTATGCATGTCCTCTGTAGCAGTGTGGCCATCTTGCCTGTGTGTGAGCAATGCCTATACCATTTTGTGTCCTGTGCTACCCTGTTAACTTCAGAGTAGTAGTGGCAGACACTGCAAAACAGTATAACCTCTGTGGTTCATGTGCTATGTATATTGCACTACCATACATATAACTAGCCAGGTAGGGGATCTACTATCAACAAGGGTGGTTCATGAGTGGGGTGTGTGTATACATATGTATATCCCCTTGCAGCACTGTGCCTGTGTTATGCTTGCAAACATACCTCTTGACCCATTACAGAAAGACATCTGTAGAAAGCCATACAATAAAGTGGGGCAAAGGCCACATATTAGAGGCAATCTTTAAATATTGTGCTGACAAACATACACAGGGGCTAGCATAACAGGTTGTGCATTTGCATGCATTTTCTGAATGGTATGAAGTCTGACAGACAAATATCTGTCAGTATTGCGCAACATCAGTCTTTGATGATTCACACAACTTTGCCAGAAAAACACAATGTTATGCTGAATGTGACAAACATATGTGGCAAACAGCAGGACATTCTGAAGACATCTGTACAGGTGGAGGTTATGGCTGCCACCTGTCCCACAGTGCAGGTTGCAGTCTATACTTATCCAGGTGTGACCTGTGACAATGTCACAAACAATACAGAGGTCCCCAGAGTGTAGGACAACAAACACCTGCTAAGGTTGTATACTACATGCATAAGGCAGTTACTTCACATCAGAAGCACCATGTTGGTATGAGAATTAGCATAACCTATAGTGATGTGACACAAATAAGCAGTCATATTAGCAAACAAAGGGAAGCCCTGTCCGGTGCACTTGCCATGGGTTATGGTATGTCCTGCCAAGTGCCACAATACTACAAGACATGTCCCAGATTCCACATTTGATAAGGTGGCAAGCCTACCCTGTATTGCCTAAGTGTGTGCAATATGTAGACATGTGTACACCCTGTGAGTAGTTTCTGTCCACAATGACAAAGAGAAGAAGGCATGAATGCAAACTGCCACCTCCCACATATGTAGGTGCTGGCTAAAGCTGAGGCAACTGTGAGTAGTGTGCTGTCTGTCATTGACCCACAAACCAATGTCAACATACTGCAATGGGGTCATACATTGGGTAAGGAATAGTGGCCAGGTCCTGGCCTCCAACTGAATGCAGAAAACAGTACCATCATATCATATGGCGAGGACATGAACCCACTATTTCCCACATCAACAACAACCCCATAAACGCAAAAGCATCGGTGACAGACCTGGCTACTCAGGTTGATAACACTGTTGCAGTCATCCATGAAGTAGTGGCAGTGGTCAGAAAAGACTTGGACATGGTTCACCACATAGGTAAAGAGACTGCATCAACACAAAAGGTAGACATTACCTCTGTATAATTCTCAGTCAGCACAAAAATACATTAGCAGTATTGCTGGTCTGGTATGTACCTGTGCAGACATCTGTATCAAATGGTAAGGCTATGTTAACACACAGAAAGGTTATCCATGGCCTTCAACACCTGTACCATGCAGACAGCCTTTAATTAGTACTGCACCACTTGATATTAGACAGGGTGTCCACAGGTGGGCTGTGGCATGCCTAGATTGCAATGTTGTAGTCAGACCTTCAACATCTGCCCCATATATGTCAGTATAACTCTGTGCATATTACTGGCATGACAGGCTTGAATCACATATGACACAGCAAAATAAACAGCTGGAGAGGCAGGTTTGTCTCCCAGGGGCTGCCCTGTGTCAGGAATGCACTCCCCAAAAACGTCAAACAGAGTACCATGCAGACCCTCATCAACTGCATCAAGGCTGAGTGGATGTCAAAAAAAAATCTGCCCCAAGGGTCCAAAGTATGTCAAGCAATGGAAGGGGCAACAGATGCTGATAGATAATTCTGATGGGAATACAGTACTGAATAGGCTAGTAAGGGACCCAGGGCCAGTACTGCAGTAACCTCCTCTGTACCTATGAACTTGTGATCCTACGTAACTCCCAGGTGACATGTAGCAAGAGTAGCATGCTGTGTCAAGGGGTATGCATGCAAGATATGCTGTCTGCCCCCTTTATCCCTCACACACTGTTCCACACATACACACCTAGGTAAACATGGACACATAGCACCATACTTTGCCAATGAAAAGGTGTCTGTATTGCCACTCTGCCATCCTCAGTGCCCGTACTGGCAGCAGCCCACCATGACTTACACACACTGACACCTGGAATGGAAACAGAATAAGGTCTGTGAGACAACAGTCAGTCAGCTGTACTAACAGCAATAAAGCATCATGCCACAAAAGTATGTATACTTTGATGTGTAGGTATGACAATTGCCAGCAGACAACACTTACATGGCCATAATACTACCACACTACACACTGACATTACCTGAAGTATATTTAACCTGTGCAACAGACACATATTAGCATGTCCCTGCATCAATGGCATGGATAACAGGGATGTGGCACAGGTATCATCACATGCACAGGGTGAGGTGTGGGGTTGGCAAAGGCCTAGGCTGTGCCATGTAGTTGACATCATGTGTGTGTGTGCGTCTGGAGGGGTGCTGGTCTGCTGGATCATGGAGAGGAGTTGTGTGTGTCTGTCACTGACCTGCATGTGGCAGTGATGTGTGAGTGTGTGCATGCATACAGTCAAGCCATGTGGTAGCCTTATACGAGGGTATGTTGGACAGCTGTGGACCATACATGGCAGAATGTACAGTTCACTGTCTCTGGCCATGAACACAGGAACTGGTTCTGACAGGTGTTGCAGTGGCATCACCATGCCCAAGACCAGATGCAGTACTACTTCCTGATGGTGACCGCTGTCTGCTGGGTCTGTATCCCTCACGACACTACCCAGGACCACATACCTATGACCTGGCACACTGTGGTGTAGACAGCACCCTCCCATCATTAGTGCTGGTGGTACTACCACTACAGAAGTGTTAATATGCATGGCCACGTGGGCTCTCAGCTGATGTTGTTTCTGACCTACAACTACGTGTCTGACACCCTACTCCCACCACATATTCAAGCACAGACATTGCATGGTTAAGGACTGACAATATCTCACCCCACCATCTATCCACTACATCAGCAAAATGGTGTAAGGCATCACCAATACAGTGGTGGGTGTTATGCATGCCAGGCAGTGTTGCATACATGACCCTGAGCATCCATCTGGTGTACCATTCACAGCATACCTGTGCCTCCATGACGGATCGAAACATGCGTCGGGTAACACATGCTGTAACACCTCTGACAGGAGCTGGATGGGTAGCCATCCTCCTTCAAGCACCCCTATTATTCCGCTGTGTGTGACTTCACCAGCTCTCTGGCTATGACTAGTGTCTACAGTGACTGATGCCATAGTCACCACATTACCCTGCTCAATGCCACCACCATCCGACTGCCCAATATCTGCGGCTGCTGGGGACTGGGTATGTGTGGGCATACTGATCTTGTGTGGGAAAATTGTGGGTGGAAGTGGGATGTCAACCAATGGGACAGATTCAGCCCCCAACAACCCCACCTGTGCCTCACAATGGCCACCATCATCAGAATATGATGAGACACAGATGTCAGATTATGAGGGTAACACACTCTAACCCCCATGGTCACCTGTGAGGGGAAGACAACATGACTACATTAATTCTTGCACTATAATGTTTACTGACACACACACACACACACACACACACACACACACACACACACACACACACACACACACACACACACAAACATACACAAACACACACACACGGAGCTAAGGTGCCACAAAGGCATTACACAGACCACAACTTCTGACTGATGCCATGCAGAGCACACAATCAGACCACAACAGACACAGTCTGAGCAGGCCCTCAACTACATGCAGTGCAGGTATGTCCAATTAATGCTGCTAGTACTATACACCTGTGAGATACGTGACAAGCTGGAGTATGTGCTGGACCTTCACCTAAAACACACTGCACCTGGGTACACAATAATAATGTACACCTGTATAGCACAGTGGCTCCACCTATACAAAACTATGTGCTAATATGTAACAGCTCCTACAAATATGCTACTGTGATTACTAATGTGCTGCACTGCAGTGAACCCCACCACAACTAAACATGCACATATTGCAAAACGGGTACACTTAACAGTCATGTGCATGGCAAAATGGCAGCCCTTGGAATGCCTAGGGTATAGGTGAGCCATAACATGAGAGTTTCACACTCACTGGCTACAGGCTGATGTTCCCCAACCACAACAGAGGTACCTATGGAGTTGTGGAGGAGAGGTAGTGTCAGCACGCACACATATGACAATGATACAGGATAATATGTGCATTTATCAACATGTACAGTACAAACTGCGATGCTACCCAAATTACTGACATTCACAATATGTGTGCACATGTGTGCATTACAAAACCCCAACCACAGATGCAGATTGACCTGACATATGCATACAGGTATGCAGAGGCTGCCAGTATGAATGCTACAGTATTAACATGATGACCACTGGAGGTTTACCTGGACACTCCTTGTCTGTGGACCTTGTGCCACCCACCACCATAACATATGTACTGATGGTTTCCTGTGAGCTGGTGGCTGATGCCAGGTTTGTCAGGAACTCCTCTGTGGCTGAGAGTGGTGGTTGTGTAGCAAGCCCTCCCCCCTGTGCCAGCAAGGACCCTGGCCACAGCTGTAGGCCTTTGCTGTGCATGGTGTATGAGATCAGTAGCACGGTGTCTGACCTGTTCATATTTCCTGTCCCTGTGGCCCAGATCATTCAATGTTGCTACCAGGTCTGCCCACAGGGCAGCACATTGTTGCTGGTTATGGTGGCTCCATAACAGCTGCACCCGGTGATGGAGTCCCAGGGCATCGATAATTGCAGTGGCCTCAGCTATTGAGAAAGTTGGATTGCATCATCTGTACATCCCACCTGAAAGACATGAATAGGGGAACACATCACAGGACTGCATACATTGCTCACCATTATGTGCAGACCCTGCACATCCACTTTTGCCTGCACATTCCATCACTAACCCACACATCATACCCCCACCATCTATCAGCACGTTATTTCTGTGGGCATTGGCAACATACTGGCAATACAGCATGCATTGGCCCCCTGATCCTGCTGTTTCATGCTACTTGCTGCATGTGCTATGAGGTTTTGCACAGCATGTAGCTGTTGCACCTATTACTGCTTGTTCATAGACTGTCTACATGGACTGCTGTGGTGTCAGCCTCCTACTCTAGTAGTACTCACCTTGTATGTAGGCCCACCCTTCCAGTTTCCCTGGCCTTCCTCAATCAGAATCTGGACTATATAGCTGGACAATGCCCTACAGTTTCCCCAGCCAGAGTGGTTGATATTGGTGTTCTGGCACTGTGAAACACCTGCCTCATGTACACAGATAGACAGACAACTATAGACACCAAAATGAACACGCTGTGTGAGAGATGCAATATCTGTAGGAGACTGCAGTCCATGCTCTCTGCTTGTCAAGGCTGTATATCTGTCCCCAGACAGATTGTCAACACAAGCAGTACACCTCACACACCACCCACACCTACACAAACATCTGCAGTGGTCCTTAATGTACACATCCACAAACAAAGGGGCTCTCTTAGGCAAAGCCATGTATGAATGCCACAGCCATACACATCACATACCACATGTGGCCACACACACCTGTGTCCCACATCCATGCAGGCGTTAGCCCATGTCAAACATGTTACACATAGGGGACTCCAGTGGAGACACACTGATGTACCTCTGACCTGGCTGGGTATGTGGATGGTCAGTTACTTTAGTGTCAGTTGCCAGACTCGGCCATATTGCATACGCACTGCTTCATCTCACCAACAGGTACTGGCATGGGTCTGTCACTGTACATGGTGTGCCTCTCCTGAACTGACAGGTATAACCCTGGACTAAATGCAGTGCCACATGAGTGAGCACACTGGTTATGTGGTTCCAGGCAGGTATGTCCCTAGCCTTACCCAGCATTATGCTGTCACCCAGACAGATGCCGCAATACAATCAGGGAATGATTGCCCTTAACATGTGCATATTTATCCTGTGATATTCCAGGGGTTCCAGTACGTACCTATTAGTCTGGGATGATATGGCACACAGACCATGATTCTCTGTGAGAGATGGCCTCCCTCTGTCTTCACTGGTCTTCATGCATCTGGCAGTGGTTCCCACCAGACCCATAGTGACTCCATTAGTAACATTGGTGAAGTTATCACTATCAACAGACAAGTGTCAGTACAGCACACATTGAAGGCCATGCTGGTAAATGCTAGAGGTGTACACATGACTTTTCCCTCATTGCAAGCAGTCCTACCCTGGGAACAGCAGAGATCTGAGCATTCACACAGACCATGGTTCCAAGCTGCAGAGAGCACCCCAGCCTCACATGATCAACCATCCTATCATACATACAGATGGCAAAGTGGAGCCAGTAATGCAATGGGACATGGGGTTTCCATATATATGAGACACATACACACCTCCACACTGTCCAGGCAGTAAGATGCACAGGGGACCCTACATGCACTTCATCATTGGCATCACAAACCTATTCAAATCACAGCTAGGCGCCAGCCACCACATATGACTAGGAAGGCCATTCTGCCTATATGGTCCTCATCAACTGTATTATGAGTTGGGTCTGTACCCTGATCCTGGGTCATTTGAACAACCCTAACATACATGGTAAGTTGTAGCCATGCCGGCACACAAATGACCAGGAATCCATCAACAGTGACAGTACAAACACCTTGGTGCCACCAGGGTATACACACACATGAGGTGAAGGTGTATTGCAGTTGATATCACACAACATGGGTTACCACTGTAGCATCCCAACAGTGTCATCCTCCAACACAAAGCAACCATCATGCAGTCCCTTTTGCAGTCACCATCTCCCACAATACCCAACTAGCTAGGATCAGCCATAATTACACCTCTGATGTGGAATACATCATCCTGGGTGGGGGTTTACACAGCCTCACAGCCCCCAAACCCTCATTAAGGACTGACACCAATACCCACACATACACACAAGCACTATATGTGCATTTGTATAGATGCATGTAGTCAGGTATACCCGACAGGCCTACATCATCCTCTGCTAGGATATGTACACCTGTCTGGTGGATATGTGCAATATATACTGTCCATAACAGGGAAGACATACCACTGTCAGACACAAAATAGGGGCAGGTGCTTGTTCTGGGGCAATGTCTCCTTAGCGTGTACATGAGAATGAGCTCAGTCCTGCAAACCTCCACAACAAACACAGTGCTTAGATTGTCTACATCCACTACAGACAGTCATCTCCCCTACTGCACTTATGTCTGCAATACCACAGGTTGCAGCTGTTCACTTGTGGTACGCAAGGACACCAGCTCTACCAGTCCAGTTAGTATAGCATACTGGATGCCTGACAGAGTTGGTGTAGGCTTCACCCCCTGTGTTCCACATCAGTATATCAGCATATGCACAGCAAATCCCCTGTCTCCTATATGCGGGGAACAGGTCACCACTGCCATGTGATAATCATGGTAGACATCTGCCATGGGAACCTATCACATCACAGGATACATCCTACCTGACTCCAAGCATAACCTTGCAACACCATAAGGAAACAAATTGAAAGGAGAACTGAGTACTGCCTTTGTCCCATCCGTTTGATGGATGACCACTGTCACCCCTTTTCACTTAGGTTGGGCATTCCCCACACAGTCACATGGTAGACCCAGCAGCATAACTACGCTATTCTGCAAGTCCATAGCACAGTTTCAAGTGAACCCCATTCACAAGGATATGTGTGACCTGGCCACATTCCATTGTGCATGCTTAGGCTTTCTCAAGGAAGGGTTCATGTCTACTACACTCAGGTGACCTCTATGACACAGTCACCAAAGGCGTGGGGGGTGACAGTGCAGAATGCCTACCTTGACCTGGACAAACTATGTGACAGTATAACCCAAGTGACCATTATGGATATAACACTCTCTTGTATGCATAACACCATACATTACCTTAAGGATAGCACACTGGTGCACTGACATGACCCTCCGATTCCACATAGGGAAATAAACCACAAGCAGTTGACCCATACATAGGTGTGTAACCTGTTGTTCCATGTTTGGGCCTCTGTTATGTGTGATGTACACATCTGAAGTACATGTAACAGCCATTAGCCTATGTTTGCCAATGTTTGCAGACTATTGCATGCTGTGTGTCATCACTGGATTCCCTAGTGGTGTGGACATCTGCCTAGGAGGGTCTCACACAGATACATGACCATTGCCAGACACATGGCCTCAGGCCTCATACTGGGACATGCAGAATGAACCCCTATGGAGAGAGTGATGTCCCCACATATTACCAGAGTACGAACAACATTGTAGGCATGCAATCAGTCATGAGGGTGCTGTGGACACAAGTCTTACGTAACATGACATGTCAACACAATGTTGCTTCCATTGTAAGATAAACCTTCTACATGGCCCATGTCATACATAAGGGTATGTCATCATGGGACATGGGGTATAAACTTCCCCATATTCCCCCCAATGTGGACCATTAATTGCATAATTTCTGTTCATCATTCACATCACACAGCACATGCAGCAGCTGGGGGCATCACGGAGGTTCCCCACAAGGGAATACTAGGGCATCAAACATCTACCACACACAGATAGGCTATAAGGTCAGCCCTCTACATGGTTTCATACATAATCATCATGGATGACCTCAGTGTGGCATGCAAGGCAGTCACAGACTCCACATTGCTGGGACTGCTGCATGAGTGCAAGTCATGATCCACTCTGTTAACACACACACACGCTCAAGCCGATGTGTGAAATGAAGTGAGCTTGTTGGTAGCTTGGATGTGTGTCCCACACAATCAGCCTGCGGTGGAATGGGCATCCTGTCCACATCAGGCAGGGTAGCTATTTACACCTTTGCAGGTGTAGCCTGGATAACTGGATACTTAACTGCACATACACCCTTGGGATACCACCTGTGCCCCTGTTGGACGGGGGCATCAGGTGCTGCCTTACATACACACAGGCTAACATCTGGCCTAGTCATATGGCTGCTCAGGGCCCATAGCCTAGTAACCTCATATGGCACCAGGTCTACCAGATATGGCCTAACTGGTGTGACACTGTGTTGTTATGTGGCCACACCAATCACAGTCATCGACTGCTGGGTGTCCCCTATGGGCAACGTTACTGTATCATGTCATCCAGCCTACATCCGAAAAATAGGTGAGTGGTACTACAAGTGCATGTGGACATTCCAGCAACATCTGTGCTACACAATAACTGAGATCAGTGCATATACGGTGTAGGGTGTCCTCCTCATAGGTGTCTGAAATCTGCAGCACCCAGATGTTTGCGGAATGTGCACCTGTGTCTGATAGATGTAGACCCCCTGCTAAACAAATATGCATTTCCACACACCAGTTGGACAATATGTGATGGCTGTCCCCATCATTTGGGGAATGTGTCTGTGACATGGCAGACCCCTGGAAACATTGTAATGGTACATGAATATGTGGTACTGTAGGCATTCCCTTACATTGTATGCTCAATATGTATGCACTGCTGCTGAGCCAGAGCCAGTGTACCCTCACTACTGTTAGCTATAACCTGCTGTCCTGCTGCAGGGTGTCACCAAGTATGCTAGCCATAGGTGTCAGGCTATCAGATACAGGTGTGGGGTACACAGTGACATAGCCAGAGTATGTCATGAATGGCCAGGGACACCTGGACAATCTTTGAACTAAGCCTGTGTGACATTCACAGATTGAGAGGGGCTCACTGACAGTACTTGATGTCATATACCAGCTGTATCCACCAGTACATACTGTCAGTATTGTACAAAAGACAATAAAAGTAGTAGTCATATGTGAGCTGACCATTGCTGGAGTGATTCAAGGGCCAGATCTGTGATTTATTTCACTGCAGACAGATCCGTAATGGACGGCCGTAGGTGCTGGACAGCAGACTAACAGCAACATATCAGTCCAGGCAATGTTGTTGAGTCCTACAGTTTAACTTCTTATTTCCCATGACTGCATCCCCCCCATCTGCATTTCATTACATGATTCATTCACTGACAATCCTGGTATTGTGTTGTACTCTAAATTTTACTTACAAATTAGCACAAAATTGCTAAGGCTGCTACTCGTAAAAACACTCATCTTTATTAAACACCAAAATATGACAAAACGTTTTTCGTCCTCACTCAATGCTCGGACTTCTTCAGAAACTCTATTACAGACATTTTGAAAAGCATCCAGTATTTATAAGCTCATTCAAAAGCCCGCCAAAAGGCTAGTCAGCGAACACAGGTTCTCTTAAAGGTATATTAGCCTAAAACCTACTATTTTACTGATATACTCTAAAACTTCAGTAGAATCAATGCATTACAATAAAACCAAACAATAAAAATAATAAAAATAAAATTAAAATTAAAAAAAATAAAATTAAATTCCTAATAATAAAATTCTCCTTCTTTTTTTATCACTGATTAAAATACTTTATAGGTATGTGTAAATACTATATATTCTCATCACCTATGTATTTTAACTCACTATTTATTAACTAAAACAAATATTAAAAACTAACTAAACATGTATGTCATAACCTCAATCATCTCTCCAAACTCTTTAATTTGAGCAAACACATTATTGAACATTTTTCATTTAAACCCGGACTTACAAAAGCATTTAGTTTTAATTACCATAATAATTCTAACTTTTCGAGGAGTAAACCATAAGGACCTCCTCTTATGTCTTTTTTGACTTGCACAAGTACCTTGAATTGAAATTTATGTTCAGGGAAACTCATAGCATGTCTAGCAAGTGCATTATCTTCCTTATTTAACCTGATGTCTCTTTGATGTTCATAAACTCTTTCTTTAAACTTTCTCTCAGTCTCAGTGAGACAACAGTCAGTCAGCTGTACTAACAGCAATAAAGCATCATGCCACAAAAGTATGTATACTTTGATGTGCATGCATGACAATTGCCAGCAGACAACACTTACATGGCCATAATACTACCACACTACACACTGATATTACCTGAAGTATATTTAACCTGTGCAACAGACACATATTAGCATGTCCCTGCATCGATGGCATGGTAAACAGGGATGTGGCACAGGTATCATCACATGCACAGGGTGAGGTGTGGGGTTGGCAAAGGCCTAGGCTGTGCCATGTAGTTGACATCATGTGTGTGTGTGTGCTGGTCAGCTGGATCATGGAGAGGAGTTGTGTGTGTCTGTCGCTGACCTGCATGTGGCAGTGATGTGTGAGTGTGTGCATGCATAGAGTCAAGCCATGTGGTAGCCTTATACGAGGGTATGTTGGACAGCTGTGGACCATACATGGCAGAATGTACAGTTCACTGTCTCTGGCCATGAACACAGGAACTGGTTCTGACAGGTGTTGCAGTGGCATCACCATGCCCAAGACCAGATGCAGTACTACTTCCTGATGGTGACCGCTGTCTGCTGGGTCTGTATCCCTCACGACACTACCCAGGACCACATACCTATGACCTGGCACACTGTGGTGTAGACAGCACCCTCCGTTCATTAGTGCTGGCGGTACTACCACTACAGAAGTGTTAATATGCATGGCCACGTGGGCTCTCAGCTGATGTTGTTTCTGACCTACAACTTATTCAAGCACAAACATTGCATGGTTAAGGACTGACAATATCTCACCCCACCATCTATCCACTACATCAGCAAAATGGTGTAAGGCATCACCAATACAGTGGTGGGTGTTATGCATGCCAGGCATTGTTGCATACATGACCCTGAGCATCCATCTGGTGTACCATTCACAACATGCCTGTGCCTCCATGATGGATCAAAACATGCGTCAGGTAGCACAAGCTGTAACAACTCTGACAGGAGCTGGATGGGCAGCCATCCTCCTTCAAGCACCCCTATCATTCTGCAGTGTGTGACTTCACCAGCTCTCTGGCTATGACTAGTGTCTACAGTGACTGATGCCATAGTCACAACCACATTATCCTGTTCAATGTCACCATCTTCCGACTGCCCAATATCTGTGGCTGCTGGGGACTGGGTATGTGTGGCCATACTGATCTTGTGTGGGAAAATTGTGGGTGGAAGTGGGATGTCAACCAATGGGACAGATTTAGCCCCCAACAACCCCACCTGTGCCTCACAATGGCCACCATCATCAGAATCTGATGAGACACAGATGTCAGATTATGAGGGTGACACACTCTAACCCCCATGGTCACCTGTGAGGGGAAGACAACATGACTACATTAATTCCTGCACTATAATGTTTACTGACACGCACATTAAGGTGCCACAAAGGCATTATACAGACCACAATTTCTGACTGATGCCATGCAGAGCACACAATCAGACCACAACAGACACAGTCTGAGCAGGCCCTCAACTACATGCAGCCAATTAATGTTGCTAGTAGTATACACCTGTGAGATACATGACAAGTTGGAGTATGTGATGGACCTTCACCTAAAACACACTGCACCCGGGTACACAATAATAATGTACACCTGTATAGCACAGTGGCTCCACCTATACAAAACTATGTGCTAATATGTAACAGCTCCTACAAATATGCTACTATGATTACTAATGTGCTGCACTGCAGTAAACCCCACCACAACTTAACATGCACATATTGTAATACGGGTACACTTAACAGTCATGTGCATGGCAAAATGGCAGCCCTTGGAATGCCTAGGGTATAGGTGAGCCATAACATGAGAGTTTCACACTCATTGGCTACAGGCTGATGTTCCCCAACCACAACAGAGGTACCTATGGAGTTGTGGAGGAGAGGTAGTGTCAGCACACACACATATGACAATGATACAGGATAATATGTGCATTTATCAACATGTACAGTACAAACTGCGATGCTACCCAAATTACTGACATTCACAATATATGTGCACATGTGTGCATTACAAAACCCCAACCACAGATGCAGATTGACCTGACATATGCATACAGGTATGCATAGGCTGCCAGTATGAATGCTACAGTATTAACATGATGACCACTGGAGGTTTACCTGGACACTCCTTGTCTGTGGACCTTGTGCCACCGCCCTCCCCCTGTGCCAGCAAAGGACCTGGCCACAGCTGTAGGCCTTTGCTGTGCATGGTGTTGCATCATCTGTACATCCCACCTGAAAGACATGAATAGGGAACACATCACAGGACTGCATACTTTGCTCACCATTATGTGCAGACCCTGCACATCCACTTTTGCCTGCACATTCCATCACTAACCCACACATCATACCCCCACCATCTATCAGCACGTTATTTCTGTGGGGATTGGCATCATACTGGCAGGCCCCTAATCCTGCTGTTTCATGCTACTTGCTGCATGTGCTATGAGGTTCTGCACAGCATGTAGCTGTTGCACCTATTACTGCTTGTTCATAGACTGTCTACATGGACTGCTGTGGTATCAGCCTCCTACTCTAGTAGTACTCACCTTGTATGTAGGCCCACCCTTCCAGTTTCCCTGGCCTTCCTCAATCAGAATCTGGACTATATAGCTGGACAATGCCCTACAGTTTCCCCAGCCAGAGTGGTTGATATTGGTGTTCTGGCACTGTGAAACACCTGCCTCATGTACACAGATAGACAGACAACTATAGACACCAAAAATGAACACACTGTGTGAAAGATGCAATATCTGTAGGAGACTGCAGTCCATGCTATATCTGTCCCCAGACAGATTGTCAACACAAGCAGTACACCTCACACACCACCCACACCTACACAAACATCTGCAGTGGTCCTTAAAGTACACATCCACAAACAACAAAGCCATGTATGAATGCCACAGCCATACACATCACATACCACATGCTGTGTCCCAAATCCATTAGCCCATGTCAAACATGTTACACATAGGGGACTCCAGTGGAGACACACTGATGTACCTCTGACCTGGCTGGGTATGTGGATGATCAGTTACTTTAGTGTCAGTTGCCAGACTCGGCCATATTGCACTGCTTCATCTCACCAACATGTACTGGCATGGGTCTGTCACTGTATATGGTGTGCCTCTCCTGAACTGACAGCTATAACCCTGGACTAAATGCAGTGCCACATGAGTGAGCACACTGGTTATGTGGTTCCAGGCACATTATGCTGTCACCCAGACAGATGCCAATACAATCAGGAACATGTGCATATTTATCCTGTGATATTCCAGGGGTTCCATATTAGTCTGGGATGATATGGCACACAGACCATGATTCTCTGTGAGAGTTGGCCTCATCTGGCAGTGGTTTCCACCAGACCCATAGTGACTCCATTAGTAACATTGGTGAAGTTATCACTATCAGCAGACAAGTGTCAGTACAGCACACATTGAAGGCCATGCTGGTAAATGCTAGAGGTGTACACATGACTTTTCCTGGTTCCAAGCTGCAGAGAACACCCATACAGATGGCAAAGTGGAGCCAGTAATGCAATGGGACATGGGGTTTCCATATATCACACAAATGACCAGGAATCCATCAACAGTGACAGTACAAAGCATCCCAACAGTGTCATCCTCCAACACAAAGCAACCATCATGCAGTCCCTTTTGCAGTCACCATCTCCCACAATACCCAACTTGCTAGGATCAGCCATAATTACACCTCTGATATGGAATACATCATCCTGGGATATGTACACCTGTCTGGTGGATATGTGCAATATAAGACATACCACTGTCAGACACAAAATAGGGCAGGTGCTTGTTCTGGGGACTGCACTTATGTCTGCAATACCACAGGTTGCAGCTGTTCACATCAGCAAATGTGTCCTGTTATATGGGAACAGGTCACCACTGCCATGTGATAATCATGGTAGACATCTGCCATGGGAGCCTATCACATCACAGAATACATCCCACCTGACTCCAAGCATAACCTTACAACACCATAAGGAAACAAATTGAAAGGAGAACTGAGTACTGCCTTTGTCCCATCCGTTTGATGGATGACCACTGTCACCCTATTCTGCAAGTCCATAGCACAGTTTCAAGTGAACCCAAGTAAACCACAAGCAGTTGACCCATATGTAGGATGTTTGCCAATGTTTGCAGACTATTGCATGCTGTGTGTCATCACTGGATTCGATACATGACCATTGCCAGACGCATGGCCTCAGGCCTCACAACATTGTAGGCATGCAATCAGTCATGAGGGATAAACCTTCTACATGGCCCATGTCATACATAAGGGTATGTCATCATGGGACATGGGGTATAAACTTCCCCATATTCCCCAATGTGGACCATTAATTGCATAATTTCTGTTCATCATTCACATCACACAGCACATGCAGCAGCTGGGGTTCCCACAAGGGAATACTAGGGCATCAAACATTCACCACACACAGATAGGCTAAGCTTGTTGGTAGCTTGGTGTGTCCCACACAATGTGTGTCCCAGTCTGCAGAGCCTGATAAACTGGATATTAACTGCACATACACCCCTTGGGATACCACCTGCATCAGGTGCTGCCTTACATACACACAGTGCATATATGGTAGTCCTCCTCATAGTAGGGTGTCCTCCTCATAGGTGTCTGAAATCTGCACTGCAGGGTGTCACCAAGTATGCTAGCCATAGGTCCTGGTATAGTGTTGTTACTTAATTTTTTTAGTTAAAATTAGCAAATTAGGCTATAGTAAACATCTAAAAACACTCGCCTTTACATAAAAATAGAAAATAAAAAAGCTGTTCTCAATTTACTGTTTTCTTCTTCAGAGTCTTTCTTATACAGACATTGAAAAGACATTTTATTAAGTGCAGCTCATTGCAAACGTTAAAAGGTAAAAGGCCGAAACAGTGAACACAGGTATATTAAAGGTATATTAAAGCAATTTTACTTTACTATTGATGAAATACTTCAGTAGAATCAATCAAGCCACAATAAAAAAACAAACAATAAAATAATAAAAATAAAATTAAAATTAAAAAAAAAAATTATTAAATTCTAACAATAAATTCCTTCCTTTTTTTATCAGTCTTTCCCCCCGTAAGTGGGACAATCACACAAGTTGCCCACATACTACCCTTTTGTGTTACAATCAAATTTCTCTCTAGAATATATTCTATATCTGTTTATTGTTGTTTTGCTCCTGACACCACTTAAAATTTGGGTCTTTCCATGTACCTTCAATGAGGCTGCTCTAATCTACCCCCCTACTAAAGCATCATCAATGCACAAAAAACAATTTTTCTCTAAAAGTGTTGTACTCCTTTGAGAGAAGAAATACAGTTGTAGTATCCTAGAGAATCGCAGTCTGTCTTCATGAATAAAGTGTCATACCTATTTACCATAGGCAGCAGCTTGCCTTTTGTAGGTAATCCTAAAGAACAGATGATTGCCTGTGTAACAGTCTGTGACTCCCACTTGCTAATTGCATCCAGAACAGCTGGGTTGCCTTTTCGTTAGCCAATGGTATGGCAACACCGTGCTGTAGTTAAAGCCTTCATGTAGGCCTTGCCCATTTTCCTGGCCTGTGAGGAGGACATTATCGAGGTGTGGGAGCTACAGCATCAGAGAGGGTAGACAGAAATACTGTCCACTGCTTGGATTGATGTGTTATGTCCACAGTTTTGCATGCTATGTGTGGCCATTGTTAACAGACATGCAGATTCTGTAGTATGTATTGTTGTACAATGTGTATTGGGGTCAGTAAGGAGTCAGGCAGATGTGAGTGTCATACATACTTTTTATCTGAATGTGCATGCTGCTACAGTTGATGCTGTTCTATCAGCTGTGCATGTTTGTAGAGGGAGACTGTAACACATGTCCCTTTCACATGAGCACCCCTCCAACCCTTGCTGTATGGGTGTCGTGTGGATCCTCTGTTCCAGGTGTATGGGAGGTATGTTAGGTCTGTAGCAGGTGGCTGGATGCAGCTGTTGCATTCTGGCCAGGAGCCAGACTAGGGAATGTAAAGATGAAGACATAGGGAGACAGCAGGCTGTTACTGTCAGTGAGGAAGGGGTGTTAGCTGTCATTTCACAGCACTGCCTGGTTGATGGTACCCATAACAGTCTAGGTGATGCATGTACCTGTGGTACATATGTCACATAACAGTGCCATCCAGACAATGGTATGTGACATTAAGAATACATATTCATAATTGTGAAATGCATCCCATCCTGCAGGCCTTTAACGTGCTAGTGTGGGTGGCATTGGCTGCCATGGGAGAAACTAGTTTTGCTGGACACTGCATGGCTCAGTTATTCCTATGTTGTATGGATGAGCATGTAGTTGTTGTGCCACAGGACTGTGGGTGTCCAGATGTGACACATGCTAGGAATGTAACATATACATTATGTATAATATATTAATCATATATATTATATATTATATATTAATAATAATTATATATATATCATAATATATCATATTATATAATAATATATATTATATGATATATTACTTATAATATGTTATATTAAGGCAGGTGTTTTTGTAAGACGTAAGTGCATGCCTACAGTGTGTTACACATGATTGGCATGGACATGTGTGTTCAGATGGGTATTACGTGTGACACTGAGTTGTCTGTCATGGTTTGTAACCCCAATCTGCACTGCATTGCCCGTATGTCAGCACACAGAATAGGTTTTATGACAACCCTGACATAGGTAGGGGGCACAGCTGTGTTCCTTCAGCAAAAATATGTGCAGTTGTCAGCTCTACCTGTTGTTGTAGGCCTCCCATACATCCAGCAGCATTTATTTGTCTGTGCACTGGTTTGTTGTCTGTGTCAGAGGCCCATGCTCATGTACACTGTGATTTGTCTGTGTGTATATAGGAGTGGTATGTCACTGGCAATCAGGATATGTTTGTGAAAACAGTATTGTTTTCCAAAGCTCATTTGACCTACTGTGCTGTCTTTATTCCCTAATGTTACATGACTGTACTGCATGATATATTTACAAAAGCAGTCCTAATTCCACAGAGGTGAATCAGCCTAGTGGTGCGTTGCTCTGACTCTAATGCACATGGTACTGGGTTTGAGATTTGCCAACGCTGGTATTTTGTTGCTGGGCAGAACAGTGTCTGCATTAGATAGAATGAATGAAGCAGTTTTAAGTGTGTTTGTGCAGTTTTGCGCAAAGCACCACAATGCAAAGCGGTGCTTAACTTTGCTTAGAGTCTCTTATCCCTACTTAAACCCGAGCTATTTCCAAAAAAGAAAAGAAAAAAAGGGGTGACAGGAAAGTGGTGAAATGGAGGCAATCAGGTGGAAATACATTATGAAAGGCAACTAGGGATGTGCAGGACTGGTGTAAGAAAGGTCCATAGCTCTCCATTTTTTGTGCAGCAACAGCTGTGCATGATGTGCACATATTGGAATTTAGAGCCTTACACCCCACAGGGAGGGGTGTGAGTGACATAAATTTGTTGATTAATCCATGGGAAATTGATTAATGTCAGTGTACATGGAGGTGAACTGGAAAGCTATGTATGGGATGACATTTTTTTGGGACAGATCCCATTTTTTCTTTTTAAGATGAGAGTGGGATGGTGGGGAAGGGTTGTAGGTACATTTGGGGAGGTAAGTTGGGCAGGAGAGGTTGGATTTGCAGACAGACAAGACAGCAGACAGGGGTGGTGTATGACACATGAGGGTAGTAAACACCTTGGACAGGGAGGATTGTTGGGAATCTTAGGATCAAATGCCCCCAGATGGTAACAGTGAGACTAAGGACCCCACCTATGGGAAGTTAACACTGCCCCTTCATGACCCCAAAGGTGGTAGTGCTGGGGCTGGGTGCATGGGCCAACCTGGTCCTCAAAGTGCATGAGTCTGCCCTCTATCTGGTGCAGGCAGTCTTCCAAATCCCACTGGATGACCCTGCGCACCATACCTTGGAAGTGGTGTCGGATGACAGGGTCCCCTCCGAGCTGGGGGGGTGGTCCCCATCCCCTGAGACGGCTCCACCCGAGGGTGGTGCAGGACCAGTGGAGGAGGCAGTTTGAAGTTGTGTCCCAGATGTGCTGGAACCCGGTGCTGTGGCCAGATGAGCTGGGACAGGTGGATCCACTGGGATCTGCCTACGCAAATGTGCTATAGTGTTGAGGTTTGTCAAAGTGTATTGATTAGTCATGAGAAAAACATTGCAACATTAGTTATAACAGCATGCATGGGTGCTCCAGTTAACCCAGAACAATAGAATTGAATAGCACTGCATAGCAAACAGAACACATGCATAAATGAAATAACAGTCATTATTGTAATGGCATGCCAGTGAAAGTTACAGCCAGCAACAGGCCAACAACAGTGGAATTTCAACAAGGTATATTAGTATGCAACCACTAAAATATATGAACAATAATAGAACACAAGTCCCAACATTAGGTTTTGAGGACAACATACCCATAGTATATGAATAATAGTCAGTGACGCAGATAAGGAGTGGAGGGAGAGAAAAACATTCCATTAACACCTGTATAGGTTATATTTTTCACAGCAGTAATGCTCAGTATTCTACAGGTCTGCCCTTACTTTGCATCTACCTGTGCCCTGCAGCTTTTGTAGCATGTACATACCTGTTAAGCTGTCAACGTGGAATAGTATGGGTAAAGCTGTGAGAACTATAGGTACCTAACTACAGGGGACTTGTACATGTCAGGGTTACATATATGACTAACAAGGTGTACCCTGCACTGATGTTATGTGAGTGTACTACTGGCATACTGCAACTGGATTTATATCTGTGTCCAAGATTATTGAGAACAGTGATCACTAGCCATGACAGTGTGACATTTGAGAGACATGTATCGGGAAGAGTGTATGGTATATATTCCTAAACTGCTGTCATTTGTAGGCATGGGGTTGGACTATCGGCACACATTCACAGACACAGCAGGCATACACTAGCACATCTGAAAGCAGTTTCTTAGTATACACTTCATACAGCTAATACAAACATTTATTTACCTTTAAGCCCTGTGGATTAAATATCTGTTAACACTACATGACTGTTTCTACAAATGGTCAAGACTACTTGTCTGTAACTATAAATACATCTTAGTACCAGTCCCTGGATTTGAACTATGGTCTGTGTGTGCAAAAATGAACAGCATATCTATTTCTTATCACATTGAGTTACTGGGCTACACCAGTCAGCTGCTTGACCGATTTGTGCCTAAAAGTCACTTGGTGACAAAGTCTGACCTGGTAATATCAGTACAGTGTCACAGAAGACTGCAATGACAGTTGAACATACATGCATGATATTCATGCATGACAGAGATATCTGATGAACTGTGTATTAATATTTTGAATGCAGGTGTACACATGTAACCCCTAGTGGATGCAGATGTGTGTGAGCTGTACAGCCCATAGCAGGGTGCTGGGTTGCATATTTGAACCATGCGCATTTGCACATCGTATATTTGCAGTCTCCATCTATTACAGTCTCATACTCGCCTGCGTCAGCGTACCTACATTCAGGAATACATATAGCTGAAATGCATAGGTTAACTCAAGACAGTCCTGAAGGGAACATACTATAATACATTACACATTACTATTCAAGGTTAAATCCTTAGTGCAGGACATATATCAAATTGTACTGTATCTTGTTTTACAGATCCACATCTACACTTTAGCATAACAGTTCTTTATTAGCCAAACTTCACTCATTTCATAGTGTCATAGCCATATTTGCCGTGGAACACCTGTACAATTGTATTTCTTCAACAACAGACCAGAATGAACACAACAGTTGCTGGAAATAACTTTATTGATGGTGACATGACACAGTGGTTTATTACATTCAACATTCTGACTTTGTTGTACTGCATATCCCATAGCTGATGAAAGAATGTGATTTATTACCTTCAGAGTTGCAATAACAGTGTATTTTATTACAAGATCATTAGTATTACTACTGTATATACTTATGTCATTCCTACACAGTATTAGTACAGTATTAGCTTTCTTTCATCAATAGCAGCTTGTTTGATGCCTTCATCTGTATTGCACAGCACCTGGGATTACTCACTTATATCAAAGTGGGTCTAAGGGCACTTTTCTTGCAGTACACTCAGAACACACTATACCTACTGTCTGTAAACAATGTACTCTTTCTCATTTATTGTACTATACATATATTGCAAGATCCACACTGTCGGCGCATCCTCGCCAAGTGACCGGCTTGGGCCTCTGCATTGTGAGTCCTCTACTCTGCAGCTGTAATGGTAAAACACACCATTATGCATACCTGTCTATCAAATACTCATGCTAGAATTTGGTAAAGCAATGATTCGTATACTTACAAACTGTTGGGGCATTCCCGTTCCAAACATCTTGGATCCAATTGGCCAAGAGCACCCCCTTCCTTTGTTTCAGGTCATCATAATGATGATGCACCTGCTCACCAGTGCAGAGGATTCCAGTGGCATTGGTGAGGTCACATGCCAGACAGTTCTAGGCTTGCCTGCAGCAATCTGGCATCATGGTCTTTAACTAGGAGTCCAACCATGACCCTGGACTCCGACATGCCCCAGCACTGCACCTGAACGCTTGCATCCTCTATAACTCCTGCCATAGTTCCTGCATGGGTCAAACTCTAACAGGATCTGGCTGTATTCCTGCCTGTGCAGCTTAAATAAGGCTATTTCCCACCCTTTGCTGCCATTGGCCCATTTTTAAAAATGCTAAGCACAGCTCAGCAGTGTGCAAACCTGCTAAGCTTAGTTGAGCAGTGCTTAAAGTGGCAAATGATTAGCAGTGCTTAGCGGTGTACAAAAGTGCTTAGCTGAGCTGAGGACTGCTTAGAAGGGGACTGATTAACAATGCTCAAACTGGCTAAGTGGAGCTAAGCATTGCTGAGTATTGCTAACACAGGTACTATTTATATATTGCTTAGCTTGGCAGTGCTTAGCAAAATTTAGCTAAGGGCAAACAATAGTTTTACATAATAACATAAATATACATTGCTATTAATTAGTCATGATTGATACTTTATTATTGCATGTTTGTATTTTACTTTAATTACACTACCTTGGTGTATGACTGCACAGTATTGGACACTTGTGTTTAACTGCAGCTTTTCACCTCATATCTCAACTGACACTGGGATTCTGGACCAGGTGCACTAACCTCGTTGACAAATACCAATAACTAGGGCAATAAAAAATTAGACATATAAATGGCCTGTCTTGGTATTCAAACGGTGCACCTACTGCACACAAAGCCGTAACTCTAACTATTCAGCTAACTCGGTTGTGAAGATTTTAGCTATACATTTCTATATAGCTTTGCATTACATTTAAACACTGCTTAGCAGTGCACCATGCTGTCAAAACATGCTCAGCTATGGTTAAACTTGAAAAAAAAAAAATAAAAGGAAATAAAAAAAAAAAAAAAACAAACAAAAAATAACCTAAAAGGAAAATTACATTGATACATTTAATTTCTGTGCTGTACTGAACTCAGACAATACAGGGGGTGTGTTACAGACACTGTAATCCGCCCACCATGTGAAATAAATTTAAAAAATTCATAAGTATCTGAGGACACTTTCTTTCATGTTTTAATGCTGTATGGCACTTTCACAGTGCAGGGGGTGTGTTACACATCTGCGAGCACTGTAACACCCTCCCCAGCACTGATTCATTAACCGTGTATACGGCTCTTCCCAGTAGTGCACCTTCATTAATATGCAAGGCATGCTGCCAAGGGGGAACTGCAGATACAGCCACCATACACTCCATGTAGGAATTACACTATTCCTACACAGAGTTTATTAAATCTGGGGGAAGTGTCTATCTTAGAGATATATTTGCTATACTAAGTGTCTTTTTCAGCCAATGAGAAGAAGTGATGGGCTTCCCTTTTTATGCAAAAGTGAATACTAAAACACTCTAACATTACTTAATAGGCTAAAAGCTTGAATAATTATGAAACCAAGGTTGGTTATATCATCAGGAGTAAAGCTTTGATCCACCTTGGTCCTTTTTACAGTAAACTCAAGAGCAAGGTCTGGTTAAGTGATTTGCTCAAAATGACAAAGTAGACAAAGGCAAACAGTGGCTAAGTGAATTAAACCATACATATGGAAGTTGTGTGCAATTAGTGCACATCACAGGCTATCATTTAACTAACTGAAAGAAAAACAAGAGAGAAAACAGATGTTGAAATGTCATTCTTATGTTCCAAAAGATACATATGAAGAGCAGCGAATGTACTTAAAGAAATTAAACATACAACTGAAGAAAGAAGTTCATTAACTGCTCGTACCCATAAGCCCCTACACCATCAGACTTCTGGTCATCTCTTAAATATTCCCTTGTTTATATCTCTGTTCTCAGGCAACATACTTCTCCAGTGGCTTTCTTTTACTGAGTGAACTAACAAATATGCAGTTAAGAAAATTAACTGAAGGTGTATCTGCCAAACTTTGTAAAAGAAATGTTAGTTTAAAACTTTGCAAGAAACTGTATCATTCCTGGAAATGTATGCTTACTTGTTTTCTGGATTTGGCATTTACACAACTGCTGTGAACTGAGTCTATATTATGTAGTCGAAGGAACTAAAAGTCGACTACCCTTTCATCGACACATATGTGTCAAATTTGCATTTCAGCGAAAGGCCACATCATTGATTTTTTTCCAAGGGAAAAAAATCGGTAGGCCAACTACGCATGACACAGTATAGCAAACACCCCCTTTAACTAAACTTCGAGATTGCACTACAGTGGGAAAAAGGGCAGATTTAAAACAACGTCCAACCAATTTTTTTTCCCTTGGGGAAAAAGAAATCAATGATTTGTCCATTTGCTCAAGTGCAGGTTCGACACATATGTGTTGAGAAAGGGTAGTTGACTTTTAGTTCTTTCAACTTCATAATATAGACCCCTGTGAAATACAGGGCTGTACTCACCTTCCCCTGCAAGATTATATATAAATATGATTCTGTATAATTTTGTTGAAGGCAGATATAAATGAACCACTGAACCTCAAATGGCAAAAACAAATGATGAAAAGTACATTTGACTGAAAAAAAAAATATTTTGTTGAAAAATGTGGAAGTTAACAGATCATATTTCTAGTGGTGTTGTTGGTTATAGAGCTGTTGGGGACATAATTTAGATTTTATGTGGCTCATCAATGACCAAGGTCATGTTGTTCGGCCAGATTTATAGATGGGCATTTGTGTGCCACCACTAATTCATTATGTATGCCATTTTCTCATGTTTCAATGGGTGTGCAACTATGTAGTTAGATTATATAATTAAGGGAGTTGTGAGTGAAAAGGGGACTTACCCTCTGCAAAAAAACTTTATGGAATATATGTTATGTGGATTGCTTTTGACAAATTGACTTTTCAAGCAAACATACTTTCATTCATTTGCACCTATTATTTTCTTTCAAAAAGGAGGAAGCTACTACAAGATAGAGCAAAATCCTTAAAAGGTAAGACACCCTTGATCACTATAAGTAAAAAACTAAGAGCTCTCATAAAATCATCTAAAGCAAATTTTGAGAGAAAAATAGCTAAAGACTCAAAAGACAATCATAAGGCCTTCTTTAGCTATGTTAGAAACCTGGGAGGAAACTCCCAGATATGCTCAGAACTAGTTCAAAATGATGTGAAGATTACTGATCCTACAGACATTGCCAACATACTGGCTGACAGGTTCAGTGCAAACTTCTCCCCCCCCCAAAAGGAGAGATATCTATACCAAGCGATTGCAGCCCCCCAAACATCTCCAACACCCAAGTGAGAACTGCTCTCTCCAAAGCAAAAACACAGCATCCATGGGACCTGATGGTGTCCCCGGCTGTGTGCTCCACGAACTCAACGAGGAATTAAACCCACAGCTAGGACAGTTGTTTAATCATAGTCTTACCTCTGGATACGCACCCAGGAGTGGCGCACTGCAACTGTGGTCCCACTTCACAAAGCGGTGCCTCCACCGACCCTGGAAATTACCGCCCATTAGCTTGACAAGCCTTATCTGCAAAGCCATGGAGAGGATCATAATGGACCTCATAAATAAAGACATAGGGAATTTGCAGACTTTGGATCCATCCCAGTTTGGCTTTGTCAAAGGCAGATCATGCCTTCTAAACTTGGTTGACTTTTTCAAACAGTCACCAAAGCCATTGATGAGGGAAAGGCAGTCCATACAGCCTACCTCGATCTGGCGAAGGCCTTTGATACAATACCCCACTCGGGTATCATTGAAAAACTCATCAGCTTAAATGTTAACCCATACATCACAAGATGGGTTGCAAACTGGCTGAGTGACAGAACCCACAGGGTCAGAGTTGCTGGCGCCATGTCAGACTCAAAGCCTGTCACAAGTGGTGTACCACAGGGCTCAGTCCTGGGCCCACTCTTGTTTGGCATCTACTTTTCCAAGTACAAGCAAACACAGGAGGGTTATGGCTGACAAAGTTTGCAGATGACTGCAAACTGGGCCATAGTAGAAAACACATCTGACACAGATATCCTTCAGAAGGGTCTCACAGAAACGGATAACTGGTGCCAGAGCCATGGCCTAAAGTTAAATGCCAAAAATGCATAGTCATACCCTTCGGAAAAACAAGGTTACCCCTAGCTACCAAATAGGTGGCAATCCACTGAGTACAGAAGAAGTTATCAGGGACCTGGGGACCCAGGTTGATAGCAGTCTGTCATTCGACACCCATGTAGCTAAAGTAGTTAGGAAGACCTTCTACATTGCCCACCTTATCATGAAGGGATTCTCATCTAGATCAAGGGAGGTCATAGTCTCCCTATACTCATCACTCATCAGACCAATGATTGAGTACAATGCCCCATTCGGAATGTATCTGACCCGACACTTGCAGCAGCTGGAGAGGCCACAAAAGTTCCTCACCAAAAGGATAAAGGGTCTCAAACATCTGTCCTATGCTGCCCGACTGAAAGAACTCCAGCTCTATTCAGTCGCCACCGCTTGCTCAGAGGTGACCTTTGCCTAACATACAAGGCCATGTCAAACCCAGATTTGATGAATATGCTTCACCTCAAAAAATCTAGATCCGTCAGAGCCACAAGGGCGCGAGACTTAAACCTCGACACGGCTATTAATAGGACGTGCTGGAGGGATACATTCATCACCCAAAGACTCCCTATGCTGTGGAATAAAATCCCGGTATATGTGAGGCAGAGCACCTCGCTGACCTTGTTCAAGAGAAATCTTGACCAATGGATGGGAGATCGCAGATATACCCCAGGGATTACCTCAGTGTCACTGCTCAACAGAGGCACAGCAAAATAATGGGTATAGTTCCCCATACTAAAGGGGTGGCGTAAGCCACAAAACTATGGGCTAGGCTTGTAAATGCCCTCGGGCAGATAGCCTAGTATGAACCTATGAACCTATGAACCTAAAACTATTTATTTATTTGCTTGTTTATTTATTTATTTATTTTATTTTATTTTATTTTCATTTGTTGACCGGGATAGTCCGACTGGTTACATATCCATTTTCATCGGAGGCCCGGGGAGAACGGTAATAGAAATCACTATACAGTAAGAAATGGGAACATTACCTTTCTCTTCACTGTAGCTCGATCTTGGAGTTAGTATATAAGTTGCAGAGGGTGTGGGGGTTGCAGGGGGGCATGCCTCCCTGCAAAAACATGGTTTTACATCTCTTTTTTTTTTTTTTTAATTTCTTAATTTTGAGATTTCACAACCTCAACATTATGGATTTGATTTTATGAATCTCAGGATTGTGATATTTTGAAATTAAGAAGTGGACCCATATATAATATATAATATATATATATATATATATATATATATATATGTATATATATTTATATATATATATATATATATATATATATATATATATGGTTCCCTATCAGAAGCCTGAAACACTATAAGATTGAAAATCAAAATCCTGAAAACTAAAGCCTGAAAATTCAAAATCCCGAAAGCCCAAAATCCTGAAACTCAAAATCCTGAAAACACAAATAATGCTAATATTTCACTATAAAGACACTAATATCTACCAACTGACCCTGACCCTAACCCTAACCCTAAGGTCCGTCACTATCGCACACTCACCTGACCCGCACCCTAACCCTAACTCACTTAAACCACCCCTAACCCCAATATTTGTCACTATTGCATACATGCCTAACCTGCGCCCTAACCCTAAATCACTTAAACCGCCCCTGACCCTAACATAAAACCAACCGAACACTTACCTGAACCCAATGCATGACCTAACACCACAGGGCTAACAATAGCAAAGCCACAATGACGTCAGTATGTCCATTTTGTGTTTTCAGGATTTTGAGTTTCAGGATTTTGGGTTTTCGGGATTTTGAATTTTCAGGCTTTAGTTTTCAGGATTTTGAATTTCAGGCGTATAGTGTTTCAGGCTTCTGATAGGGAACCATATATATATATATATATATATATATATATATATATATATATATATATATCCATCCGGCCATCCATCCACAACCACTTTTTCCCATTTTTGCACATGAGTTTGGGGTGTCACTTCAACAGTGACAGTCATCTACAGCCAAGGTTTATACCACCTGTTAAGAATCCACAGTGAGTCTGACAAAGTCTTAAGCTATCAAAAACTAAAGCATCATTCTCTTAATAGGTCCTGTAGGGCAAATGGTACGGGACTCCATTACTTTTTTTCCACTAGTCACTATTTGTTCCCTGCTATTTGGTCTACAGATGTAGCTTGGTTTCTCAGCTCTTTCAGCACTGATGGTCATTCACTTCTAACTGCCACCATGCTAATCTATTACAGAGATGGAAACAATGTGTTTCTTAGAAGCATGTATTTTGGATCACATGTATAATTTTATATTAAAATCATTTCCACCTTACTACCCGCAATCTCTATTATCTTCAGATAATCTCAGTTTCCTTTTTCTAATGTTTAATAGGACAGACATTATTTGATTCTCCTAGGTTTCTTCCCCTTATTCACACCTTTCCCAGTGAATTTATGATTTCTATTACATCTTGTCTTTAGATGTAAAGCTGTAGTTTAATGAGGGTGTCAGCTGTTAATGGGTTTAAGCAGTGTCCCAATAATCACTGAAGAAGCATGATCAGTGAGAGCTCCAAAAATGATCTAGTAGGAATTATGCTTAATAGAGAAATGATTGTAGAGAAAGGATATACTTGGGTTAAGAAACAATGAAGATGGATACAAAAATGGTACAAGAGGAAAGAGAGAGTTGATGGGTATTTTGAAAACAACTGAGGGAGTAATGACAGGTTATAGGAAAAGTAAAGTAAAGGAAAGGTGGAAAAGTGTGTAACAGATGGCATGGATTTTTTTTTAAATGCCCAAGATTAGAGAAATAGACATTCTGGAAATTAAAAAAGTCCACTGACTTTTTTAACAGAGATTCTAATAGAGAAATAGATTATAACAAGTGATATAACTTCATTAGATTAGTTGTGCAGCTATTACGTTAATGAAGAAAATCTGATACTATTACTAAATGATCAAAATACTTATACTAATGTTTTCTAGGTAATTATTTTGGTCTTTATGCAGATGGTACTTCCCTAAGGGATAGTTTTGTGACAGTGATATTTAATATGACAAATAGCAGTGAATATATAAATGTGGGGTGGAATTCTGTGACTGATAAATGGCAAGACAGAACACCTCTGGAGGTTAGTAGACATCCAAAAATGTCAGAAGTGCTAGCTGCAACTATAGTCAAGTTAGATCTAACTGGCTTTTGGTGAGGTCACAATCTGGACTCCAATGACTCAAATTATTTGAGTTATAGGCAAGGTGTTGTAAGCAAACTATACATGTAGTTCATCTCAAGGGCCCTCAAGATAAAGATAGTGACATCTTAGATAGTCCCTGCAATATACTGCAACCACAAGATACTTATGTGTAATCTGGGAACTATTTCTCTCAGTTAACATACCTGTTTGGAAACATGATACCCTGTGGCAACGGAGATGGAGAGATTATATAAAAGAAGATATACAACAGTCTGGTATGACTGTTGAAGAAGGTAGAAAAGTGGCATTATATTGAGGGAGATTGTAGTAGTTGATGAGACACACTGACCCCATGTAGAAATAGGAAAAATGAGCTTGTTTATGATGATATTAATGATGATTCTAAAAATGGTAAATGGCCATATACACCAGAAGTACAAATAGAAGTGGGGAAGCCTACCGGTCTCATAAGACAAGGCAAATTTTGTATGTCAGTCCTATGACCAGAATGGTTACTAGTGACATTATCCATCCCATTATTCAATAGCAATGGAACTAGATAGTATTGTTCCCTAACCATCTTGCCACTGATCAGTCTCTCTTTCTCTCTCTATATAGATGTATATGTATACATTGCTTATTCAGAATATTGACATTTAGGAATCCCTGTGTCCATTTTATCCCATCCTCTGATGTCTTGGTTTACCAAAGACCGTGTAGTATATTTAGCCAACCCTTATTTGACAATAGTTCATATATTAGACCATTATAATTTAAAAAAAATGTCTGTTTTAATTATTAACAATATTAAGAAGAAAGGCCTTTCACTCACACAAAATGCTTTGGGTACCATTAATGATCTGGAGAAGTTACCATTTCAGATTGTAACTGATTGTTCTTACATGGGAGTCAAGTTATCACTAGATTTATTAAAAGTTATTGATTTAAATGCTAAGCACCTTTTCACAGTAATCTCATAGAAAATCACAACATGAATAGCTCTTTTATTTCATGTCTTCAATAATTTCAAATTGATCAAAATGTTCATTCTACTGAAAGTTATGTTTATCTTTAGATATTCACTCCACAATTTTGAAAAATAATAAATAGTTGTAAGTTTCAATTGCAGACTGTCTTTGACAACAGAAAAAAAACTAGAAATAATAGGGGAAACATATTTGTCCTGGGAGTGTTAGGGTCCTTGAGCTTTTTCAATTATAGTCTAGATGCAGTAGATTGTTAATATCTTAGACAGTGACAGAATGAGTAATTTATCAAGTTTTACATAGAAATTTTGGTAATTTTTCCAAACAATGGGAAATGTTAGAAGGCATTGATAGTTCTCCTGAGTCGAGAGCTTTGTTGTGAAAGAATGAAAGGAATGGCTTCATGAAAGCAAAACCTTTTAAAGGAGTTCCACTAGTCTTTAGACTGCTTCCCACCATAATATATATATATATATATATATATATATATATATATATATATATATATATATATATATATATATATATATATATATATATATATATATATATATATATATAGATAGATAGATATAGACAATAAACAACAATACTGAGGAATTGGTTTACAAAGTTATTTTATACACAAGTCATTTGTAATGATAGGGGCTATGTACTGGATTTATTTGTGGACCATCAAAAAGCATCAGATGAAAGGAAAAAATATTTACTGCTGACAATATCTTCAATTGTGAACATGATTACAGAAGGAAATCTATGATGGATGAAGAGTTCAAGTGGTTTAATTTGGAGGATAAGGCTTTTAGCAAATATTATGATGCTATGTGTCTGTATATAAAACTGAAATACTTTGAACAGAATGATGGTACAGAACCACTTGTGCAGAACAATGAAATGTGGTCTTCAGTGTTACATTATAAAATCTCATACCAGGAGAAAGAGCAGATGTTTAAATAATATTCAAATAAGCATTTTCTTATGTTCATTAAATATGCCTTACAAAAATGTCTTTATAATAGACACTTTCCCTATAGCATTAAAAACAAATTCAGGCTGCATTTTAATGCACATCAATTGGGGATGCAATAAAAGTAATGCTGCTTACCTTGACTATTAGTGAGGGGAAATCGATAAATCATACTTAATGACATCAGGTGAATGACATAGAAATATTTACCAAAAAAGCAAGCAATTCATTTATTTTCCTAGATATTCCACTGTAGAGATTTTTGCTTGAGAATACCACAATGTTCTGTATAAGGATGATCATCCCTTTTTCTGAGTCATTGTTTGTGGACGAATGGCAGTTCAGGCATTTTGATTCCGAATAATATTCATATACATTTTTGTATTGTTTTTATTGTTCTGCTGTTCTGGCATGATTGCAGTACTGGTATAGTAAAGTTTTATGAATTCTAGTGATATTTTATTTTTTCTGAAAATTGTAATTTCCAATTTACACTTCATTTAATCAAGTACCCTGAATGATTAAAATATAATAAAATATAGTATACAGACAAGTATGATGTGTGGGGTTAACAAAATGAATAGATTTGGACACAAATTATTACAAATTTCAGAGAAATGCATTTTCACAATTTATACTGGATCAACCTTTCCATTTCAGTCCATCACTGGATCAGCTATCAACTATTTGAGTTTATAAAACAGCTTAATTAATAAATGTTAACTACTAAGTCAACTTGAGCTGAAAATATCCATTTTCCACTAACAGTAAATGATAGCAAAGGCAATGCAAGAAGAAATACAGACAAGATAGGAAATAAAAGAAAAGAGAACTAATAAGACAAAATACTTCTGAAGATGTTAGAAGTAGACATCAAATTGGATATTATAGCTATAAGAAATTATTATTTTGAAAATTAAAGAAGGGAATATAAAATTAATTGTGAAGAAATTAAATTTAATTTGTATGAGATCAAGGAAAATCTAACAAAAGAAAGAGAAGAGAAGGTATAAACAGAATAAAAAGAACATTCATGGGTTACGAAAATTGTCAGTTTGCAAAAAGCAATGAGTAATTTGGAAAATATTTGAGTTAAGTCTAAAACATGTATGAAATATTATGAACTTAATAATGAAAAAAGACCAATTTGATAAATGTAAGTGGCAAGAAATATTGATAGCAATTAAGGAAAATGACAATTCTGGCATCTAATCACAACAAGAATAAGTAAACCTCCCTTTTTCAAATAAATATATAAATCTAAAGGGATGGTCTTAGTTTCTTTGTTTCAGGAAACATTTTGCAATGTCAAATGTGAACAAATAAAACATAAAAAATATGCCAAAGGAAGTCATACCCAGGATTTAATAAACTCCATGTAGACACTGTATAGAGCCTACATGGAAAGTATCCATGTAGACAGCCACAGTCCCCCCTTGGCAGCATGCCATGCTTATTAATGATGGCACTCTGCAGAGGCAGAGCCGAGGTGCATGGATTTTGGATCAGTGTTGCTTTTTGGGGTTTTTTTGTTTTTTTTTAAGTCATGTTTGCATGTCAAGTAGTGGAGCACAGCAATGCTAAGATGTACTCACATGTAGACAGCTAACACCTGTCAGACATCTGAATATAGAAAACCAGATAAGCATAATGATATATTTTTTTAAATTGGCGATTGCATGGCACAGAATACAGCTAAGCTGAGTAGAGCTCATACATAGATGGCAGACACCTGACAGTATCTAAAAATAGAAACCAGATGTAGTTAATTACTTATTTATTGGTTTGTTTAAGCATGTTGGTGCTGCATGGTGTGGTGCTCAGCACTGCTAACAGGCAGCTCAGTGGTATATGTGAAGGTATACTGGATTTCTTAATATCCACATAGCTTAATGGATAGAGTTTCAGCTGTATGTGTAGTAGGTCCAGGGTTCAAATACATGAAAGTCCAAACTTGTCTGTTTTTTTGTTGCACACATTATGGACAAGATTTTTTAATATGGCTCTGCAGAACTGTGCTCAAACCTGCTAAGCACCGCATAAACATGTTAATGGCTGCCAATGTTTGCACTGTGCTCAGCTTCACTTTCACAATTGTGCGTGTTTGTGTACTGCTCAGCTCTAGTTGGCTGGTTTGTGCACTGCTAAGCAATGTGGCACTTTTTTGAATGTTGCTCAATGATGTCTAAGGGCAGGAAAACAACCTATATAAGGCACACTAGGCAGGACTTCTGCAGAAACCATTGGAGTCTATCATCTGTTGATATGGCTGTTGGTGTTGGAGAAGATGTGCACTATCAGGTGCAGCAGTGGGGTTTTCAGATGTCCAGGCTCATGGTTGGACTTCTTGTGAAAAAACATGAGGATAGGCTGCTGCAGGGCAGTTTCCAAGGCCTGGAGTGTAAGGCAGAGGCCTGAGACTGGCTGGCCAGAGAACTCACCAGTGTCACTGTTATCCCCCACATAAGTGAGTAGTGTTGTCACCACCATAATGACCTAAAAATGAAAGAGGGGAACCTTGGACACCTAGGTCCAAAAGGCAAGAGCAGGGAATGCCCCACAAGTATGTAAATACTTTTTCCTCTGTTTTACCAATATGTAATCTGATTGTCTGCTAAATTGGTATGCATAATGGTGTGCCACTCTCCCAACAGCTGCAGCTCAAAGGGCTCACAATGTCGAGTCTCATGCCAAGTGCCTGGCCAGGTTGTGCCATGAGTGCATGAATATGGATGTATTCTGCCAACTTTAGTTCAATAATCAAGAATGAGTAAAGTATTTACTGCAATAAAGTATATACAATAAAGTCTGTAGTGCAATAAAGATATAATTAGAGCTGTAATGCAATAAATAAATAATAACAACTGTAGTTTATAAAAACAAGAAACAATACCAATAACAGCAAGGAAAATGGTGTACATCAGAATTGTCTTGTCCTAACCATTGCTGTAGAGCTGTATGCATTGATTCTGTAAGGCAAGGTTTCTGCAGTCAAGTATAACATTGTAATAGTTGTGTGAATGCAAATCTATTGGCTGCAACCTGTATTGCATAACTCATAGTACTATTCAAGGCTTTTTCTAGTCAAATACTGGTCACATAATGCTTTTTCTTCCACAGACATCAGGTAATAAAGTTATATGGGTGAGACAATCCACTCCACAACCGTATATTGTGTGTATGTAAACTGCACAGATTTTGCAAACCATTAAGAGTAGTGTGTGTTCACCTGTATTTTCGAAAGTGAAATAAAGCTGTAGTAATAAATGCAGCATGGTTGTATATCATGCATGTGTATCCTATTGGCACTGCAGTCTAATAAAACACTGTAACAATACTAGAATGCCAGAGGAAAATCCTATAATTTGTATTGTCCAATTCATAGTATGTTTCCAGGTGGTCTCCAGGCAAGTATCAGTCACCCTGTAGTCAGCAGTGCCTCAGTAGCTCAGTCTGTTAAATTCCTTGTACACTGTACATTTTGCCACACACAGTCCTGGGTTTGAATCCAGTGTTATGTAGCAGTACATTTTTCAGTATCAGTCACATAATGCTCGCAATTTCTCTCTCCCCAAGAACACAAAATGAGATGGGTGAGTTAGCCCATATTATGTGCATATATTGTGTTTAGATCTCACAAAATGTTACACTCAGTAACAAGAATGGGTGCATCAGCATTGTTGATTCATAAATAAAACTGTGTAATCCCAGTATGGCTGTATCTCTTGCTTGTCTGTACTATACTGCTGCAGTCAATTATTAAAGTATTTGCAGATGTCCCCTGCTGTCACAGCTAGTGGGTTCTACTCCCATACCTGCCAACTAAGCCATGACAGTTGTCTGGTTTAATTACTGTACACAAACATGCCTCTCAAGTGTCATGAGTTTTAGTAATGTAATTAGAACTGACTAATTCATCTGTCACAAGCTTACCAGATAAATTATTACCTGGAATGCAATGTATTACCAAATCCATTTACAGAACACCCTGGTAGTTATATAAGGCCACATTGTGTGAAACTGTTCTGAGTAGTTTTGTACCTGCATTTGTTAGTGCTTGCCCCTTATTGTCTCATGCTATCAGCTTGAGAGGTATGTATGTGCTACATCAGCTATAGGAGAATTGTAAACACTGTAATCACAACTGTCAGTACACACCTGTAGAAGCATATAAGACCAGTGTTGTCAGGGATATCATCTGCAATCACACTAATGGAATGTTTTTTCTCTCTCTCTCCCCACCCCTTATCCTAATTTATTCATAATTGTAATGTATTATTAAGATTTAATATTAACATATTTCAATAAACTAACTATATGTTGGAAAATGTGGTTGATTATTGTTATGTTTTATTATGATTTCATATTAACATATTTTGTTTAACTATATTTTGGAAAATGTAGTTGATTATTGTTATGTTTTATTATGATTCAATATTAACATATTTTTTTAAAGTAGCTGTCTTGTTGGCCATATGGTTTACTTCACACTGGCATGCTGTTGCCATACTGACTGCTATGTTACATTATGTTGTGTTGCACATAATATACATTAATATGTATTTGGCTTAATAAATATGATGTTCTATTCTGTTAATATGAACAATTATTTGGTTGTTACTAACTGTAACATATTGCTTTAATTCATATCCCAAAGCTCATAAGTAGGCTGGTTCTGGATGATCGCCCTACCTTGCCTCAACCGCCCCTGGCACTGGGTCCCAGCATGTCTGGAATCCAGAGTGATGGTGCTGCCTCTGCTGCCCCTGCACTACCTGTTGCATTGGGTAGTACCTCCATAAGGGATGGAGCCCAGTCCCCCTCTTGGAGTGGTAGCAGAGGGAGAGTATTCTCTTATGATGAGATACCAGTCCTGGTGCACAGGATAGTCCACCGTGGCTATGACCAATGCCTGCATCAGATTGAGGGCATACTGGCTGACATGGGGGGGGAGCGTTGTTCTGCTGCCCATCCTCCATGAGCCTCAGGTCAGTAAAAGAGCATGTGTGTGGATGTGATTCATGCTGCTGCTGTCTGGAGGCACATGGGACTTGGATTCCACAACACCCACCCCATCAAAGGTTGTCACTCCCTCATATGTCACACACTGCCCATCTGCTGTCTTGTCTGTCTTGTCTGAAAATGCATCCTCACCTACCCAACTTACCTCCCCCATACATACCTATGTCCCTGCCCCAACATTCCACACTCACCTTAAAAAAATGAGCACCTGTCCCACAAAAAAAATATTGTCCCATACATAGCTATCCATTTCACACATATGTCCAGTGGACACATGTAATTTGATCTAATTGGCTTGACAATGCAGTTATGTTGTCTTCACCCCTCTCTCTGGGGTTTGAGAATCCAAATTCATCTCCAAATCTGCCAAAGTGCACACTTTTTGCTTTACAAGAAATGGATAGCTATTGTTCTTTCCTACACCCTTCTTGCACATCCCTCCCTGCCTTTCAATATGTTTTTCTCCCTGCTTGCCCCATTTCACCACTTTCTTATCTCCCCTTCTTTCTTTTCTTTATATTTTTTTAACTGGGAGCTGCAAGGTGCACCACATCAAGCAGCTTCACTTAGCTCAGCTAAATAGCAGTATAGTGAGTATATGTGTTTTTAACATTGTAAGTCTCATGTACAAAATAAACAAATCTGCCATGTTGTGAACCCAAGCCCATCACACCTGCACACTGCATTAACCTGCCATGCCACACAACTCTTAATTAAAACAGGTGGTTTAAACAAAACATAGAAATTGCCAGTTACAGTCATTAAGCATGTTTCAGTGGAGCTGTGAAATGCACTGCAATGCGCAAACTGGAATAAACAGTAATGGAAATAATGGGAGTGTACCTTGGATCCTGGTGATATAGTACACTACTAGACAGCCAAACACATGATACTGGATGCAAATGAGGCCTGTAATTGGAGGTAAACATGTCCCTTTATCAGCAACATGTAGAAAGTCACCTGCTAAGGCATTCATGGCAAAATATATGTTCAACTGGGACTCTGGTGCAGAAATGCATCTATATAAAGCCATGCACATACTGATGGATGTAGAAAATGTTTGTCACAGCCTGTATGTGCACACATATATCTTGTAACTACACCTGTTATAACAGTGATTCAGTAACTCAGTCTGTTACATGACTTGCATACAGTACATTTTACCACACACAGCCCTGGGTTCAAATCCAGTCTTCTTCTGCATTTCAATTACATTATTGTGAAGACAGCAATTAATGGATCACTACTACATTCTTTATCCACACAAAGCATTGCATATTAAATAGACACTTTTCCATGCATGAAGTCACAGGCCTGCAGGTAGGGACACACTTCACATGTACATACCGTATAGCAGTACAATATGTTGCCTAGTGCTCTGTTATTGACAGTGTTGCCTAACATCCATACCTTAAACACATGCCTTAATTGGAGAGTAAAACGTACATTCACCCTGGCACTGCCTCTACAACAGGGCTGACACAGATACACCTACAGCTCACTGTCCTCCAAAATGTCCACTCTCTGCCTATGTCTACTACCTGCAGCAGCAGATGCAGCCTGTGGTATACACAGCTCTATGTATAGGTTTCTGCTATAGACCTACCCTCTGTGATGATGTAGTCTCCTCACCCCAGTAGTGTCCATTTCAACAGCTAAGAAAGGGGCCCAGGTCTACATGAAGGCCTTACATATTGCTCACTGTTTGCATGTCATTGGCTAATGACAGTGCAGTTCAACTGCTTTGGCTTGAATTAGCATTTCAGAGCCACAGATTGGTTTATAGGTAATCACCTGCTGATGGGAGCATGTTTAAAAGGCAGGCAGCTGGCTATGGGGAATCATTTTGTATGAGACCTTACTCACACAGAGCATGCCTTTCTTAAACTTTACCAGACACGCAGTTCAACAGAAAAGTACTGCACTCAAGCAGGTATGTAACTGTTTTTGTGTATAACAGGATTCAGATGAGAGGATACAGGTATGGGGCATAGGGATTACAGCAGTAAGCCGGTCATAGACCAGTGGTAATGACATGTCAATGATACCTGCTGACTTACACCAACAGCAGATGTACAATATATCAGGGTGGAATTATCCATTGTCAGTGTGGCACACTGGTGTTGTCAGACTGTCCCTGTATAGTGGTTGTTATAGCATACTGCTATTTGTCTGGCACTGCTCCTATGACATATAACTGTGTTGTTGGTCTTAGGGGGGACACACCACAGTGGAATGGAGTGTTGGGTGTATGATCATACAGCAGACACTGTAATGGCACACAGGGAATACCTCAGTAATGGTACTCTCTTGGTTGCATCCCCACAAGTAGCATGTTGCCACACTGTGGTTTATACCATGTGTGACAAGCAGTGGATAATGCTGGCCATTGTGCCCTTGCTGTATATGTACATAGTGGATGTCCACGTATCTGACCCTGCAGTGTGTTCCCTTTGGGTTGTCTTTCAGGAATAATGTACCACAGATGACACCCACCCTTCTCAGATGTAGAGAATGAGATAATCTTGCAAGGACTAAGGCAGCATCATGACATCCTCTTATCCAGGGGGAGACATAATAGGGAACAGCAGCCTGCATTGTGGTCCAACCTTGTCCATGATTTTAAAGCCAGCAAGGCAGGACATATGCACAGGATTGCCACTGGGCAACCAATATGATTAATGCTGCATGTTGGCAGGCAGCGGATATAGCCAGGGACCGGAGGGCCTGCAGTGGAACAGCAACTTTCAGCCACTGAGGAATTCCTGGTGTACCTAGGCACATTCGACAACTCCCAGGCATCCATCACACCATACATTGTGGAGGTGGGTGCCACAGTTGCCACAGCTGAGGAGCATGCAGGTAAGCTTACTGTGATTAGCATTATGATACTGTAGCAGTCAGTGTGTCAGGCTGTAGTTACATTTATGTGGAGGTCAGGTCTTTGTTTTTTAGGGGTGGTGTAACCTCAGGCATACACTCATATGCAGATTGGAACTAATACAAGTAACAGATTAGCTACTGCAAATGTAAGATATATGGGTGCATTACCTTGTTGTGCTGCAACATGCAGTGGTACTGACATTACCCCATCCTCAACTTTCCACAGGTCCATTAGGTACTGCCCAAGGCCATGGTCCTGCCCCTGGTAAGTACAACACTTGTTTTGTTAAGGAACAATTATAGTCTAGTATGGGTCAGAGCCAGAATGATGCCCTATGTACATGTAATTATGTGTGCAGACAGTGTAGGATGTTTTTAATTGTCAGTCTGGAAGAGGTACCTAAGTTTTCAAGAGGGAGTAGTCACAGGATTGCAGTTCAACAAACAGATACACTTTGGCAGTTAACGGTAAGAGCAGGTAAAGCTCCTGGTATAAATGAGACCAGGAATCCAAAATGCCTTTTAGAATACAACAGGTTGAAGGCAAATACAGTAGGCAGTGGGGTGTATAATATACAATTGTGAAGAGACTTGTACTGGGTTTTATGTGTTTTTTTTTTCAATTATAGTGTCATACTGAGTAAGTAAAAGGTAAATATTACTGATCATGTTTGACTAATTTACTTCAAGTGATGGTTATAAAGGTCTTGAGTTGAATTTGAATTGTGCTCTGAGGTAGTGCTTTGTGGATGAAGGCAAGGAAGGAAGTTCTTTGACTGCTAATGCAGTTGTGGGTCTTCATTGTTAAGAGTCTTGCATGCTTTTCATATAAAATAGGGCAGGTATTATTGTAATGTTTTTTTTCATTCTTATTGCAGGTGACTATGGGGATTGAAGTCTGTCCCTTACACAATGTCAGTGTCTCCTCGGACACTGATGATGACGGCTGCCACAATGAGGCATGGGTGGAGGTCTCAAGGGCTGAATCTGTCTCAGAGGTAGACATCTTTCTTCTGCCCACATTGTCACTGCACATAGTCTGCATGCTCACACATACCCTATCACCGGAGGCCACTGTTGGACAGCCAGAGGTTGGGGACATTGAACATAAAAGTCTGGTAACTATGGCTCCAGTGAGTGTAGATACTGGCCATAGCCAGAGAGTTGGCAAGGTCCCACATAGGTGGATTGATAGGGGTGCTTGTAGGAGGCCCACTGTCCATCCACCACCTGTTGCAGGTGTCACATCCTGGATTACTCAGCACATGTTTCAGGCCATCATGGAGGCACAGGCACATTCTGAATGGAACACCAGGCATATGCTTAAGGTTATGGATGCTGCACAGTCTGACATTCATGACAGCCTCCACCACATTGGGAAAACCCTGGATCAGTTGACTGATGCAGTGGACAAACTGTGGGCTGAGACAGTGTCTGTCTTGGAATGCACATTATCTATGCTGGAATGTGTGATTGGAGTTGAGTGTTGGACCCGTGGACATACAGCAGCAACCTCATATGCTGAGAGTCCATGTGGCCATGCACAATTATGCTCCCATAGTGGTAGTACATCCAGAGCTGCAGATGGGAGTGTGCTGTCCACACCATGATGTGGCAGGCCATGGGATCGTGGTCCTGGCTGGTCCCATGGGGGACACAGTTCCAGCAGACAACAGTCACTGTCAGGTACTAACACCACTTCTGACCTTGGGCATGGAGGTGCCAGTGCAACTCCTGGGAGAGCCAGTTCCCGTGTTGGAGGCTGGAGACAGTGAAGTGTCAACTCTACCATGTACAGTCCACAGCTGTCCAACATGCACATGTGTAGGGCCAGCACTGAGCTTAACTGTGTACATGCACACACTCACACAACATGATCATATGCAGGTCATCTACAGACACACACAGCACCTCTCCATGGTCCATCTGACATGCTCCATCCTGACTCACACACATGCTGTCTACAATTTGGATCAGCCTAGGCCTACTGAATCCCCACACAACAGCCTATGCAAGTGATAATACCTGTGCCACATCACTGTCATCCTTGACATCGATGCAGGGAAATGCAGTTATGTGTCTGATGCACAGGGTGACTATATTACTTAACATGTACTTGTGTAATACAGTGTTGATTCACCATGCCACTTATAGTGGTTAATGAAAGATATGCATTCTGGAATTTGTCATGTGTACACCACATACATTTCTGTACCTTCTGTGGTCCTTATGTTGTATGTCGTTGAATTGGCTGTATAGTTACACACTGACAGGTGTGTCACAGGTCTGTTTATGTTTCTGTTAAAAGAGTCTATTAAGATAACCTATGGATACACAGCGGAAATAAAGCAGCACAGGATGGCATGTCAGCACAGTGGAAATATGTCATCAACAAGGTACAGCACCATAACTGCATGGCTGCATATGGATATATGGAGCCATGCACTATAACAGCATGGCTCCATAGATCCATATGTGTGTATCAGGCTAACAAGGACAATGCTGGCATTTGGCATACTCATAAATCTCTAATCTGTGAGAAGGTCTACGACCCTTCATAAGTGTCATCTGGGTTCTGATGGAGATGACGTATCTACATATATCCTGTGTCCAGTACCAACAGTTGCCTGGCAACAGTTATGATTGTTGTGCTCTGCATCTCAACGTGTAACCTGCACATGATGTGTGTCACAGCAGATGTGTGCGTGACATGCATGCGGGGCCTGTGTTATGTAGGGTGTATTGCCTGTGTTCCATATCATCTCACCAGCATGTACTATGCATACCACACTGATGTTGTTGGTGTGTAGCAAAGGTAACATGTGTTAGTCCTGTCATAGATACATGGGAGGTACACAGTGGGAACTGACACTTCCCTGTATGCAGCCATACACATCCCTTTTAAATTATTTTGGAGACAGACTACACATGTACAGTCCTGACATGGACTCCATAGGACCTGTTCTCTAAAATATCTATTGGTGTACTTTGACACCTGTGTGGCTGCTACAGTTGTACAATATGCCTGTGTAATGACATGGCAAGGATGCCATTGCACACAGTGACAGCTGTGCTGACTGCCGCATTCAGTATACAAGTGACAGTCTGGGATGTACATCCTAAATCCATCAGTATTGGTTGTACAACAGTGAATGCATCCACATCTTTCTGATCAGTGACAGTTGATAGCTACAGTACTCTCTTATGTTCAGTCCATACATCCCATGGTTCCATGACATGTTGTAAAATGCCCTACTAGGCTCACACAAACACATGACTACATTGAAGCTAGCTCCATTTCCAATCAGTGCATACAGGGCATACCAAGGCACACACATTGTGCTGGTTGGCTATATGTAGGTGTACACAATTGCCTGTGTAATGGTACATACTACAGATCACAGTATGTGGTTCATGCAACATACCTCATGTCTATCATTTTAGGACATATGCTTCATGACATATGCAAGCCTTGTTGTGCTCTGGCCTTTGGGGAGCCACATCACTCACTACAAATAAAACACTGCAAAACCGTACATATGTCTAGGCTATCAATGTTATGCCATATGGGTATATACACATGCACTAAGTGGACTGGAGTGAGATTAGAACCTCTACCTCTCTAGTCTTATACACTATAGATCACAGTATTTATCACATGTGCCATAGCTGACATCTGCTTTTATATTGTCAGCTGGTAGTCTTAAGGTGGCTGACATTATCAGGCGTTGTAAAAAAGGGCAGTGTGGAAGCCAGCAGCAAGTTAGAGGGCCAAAAAGTGCATAACAATTGCAGGTGGATAGGCCATGAGTGCCATACCTCTCAACTGTTCAGATTTTCACAGAATGTCCAGATTTTTGCCTCATGTTTTTGGTCTGTTTTTTTATAAAAGTGTGGTTTTCTGGAAACATAGTGCCAAATAATTAAAGATTTAAGTTAGAAAATAATGACAAACATCTGAGTTTCAGACTTCTTACGCTTCTGAAAATTCATGTTAATGCAAAATCTGTTATTATATCAACTTTCAAAGTTTGTTAGAGCAATATTTAAAAATTGTTCCTATTTTTAGACCTTTGTCCCACTTTTATTTATGGCTTTGTCCAGATTTTTACTCTAAGAGGCATGATGAGGGCATGAGGTGTGCCTGTTTATGTACAGGAAGATATACAGACACAGACACACACTCCAACACAGTCATGTACTAAGCGGGATGGAATGAGATTAGAACCCCTACCTATCTAGTCATATACACTAGAGATCACGCTACTTATCACATGCTCCACACATTAAGTGTGTTGTATGCGTGTTTGCAGGCACGGTACTTGTGCATTACACAAACAAGCCTGGGGTGACCAGCATCTGTGGCCTGCAGTGTGATATTGCTTCATACTGTTATCTGCAACTAGTATTCTAGCAGTGGGATAATTGTAATTATCCTAGCAATGTGTGTATAGTTGCCAGTATGGCCATATATGGCTGCTTGCAGTTACATAAGTATACCTGTGGGCAGGGACAAGCTGCCCTGTGCATACATGCATTGACAACATTATACATTACAAAACCTGCTTACTTGTGTCTATCTATGTGGTGACATCCAGAAGGCATAGGGGGCTCTGGGTAAGTGGAATCTGTACTGTTGCAACCTTAGTTTGGATCCTTTGAGCAACAGCATGGCTATATGATAGTGGAGATTTACACACCATTATTAGGCAATACAGACATCCACACACATATTTCTATATATAATATGGATATGTATATATACCTGTAGCTACATATGTGTGCAATATGTATATGTGTTTTGTAGAGATATGAGAGCTGTATGTATCCTTTTAATTTATATAGCTATATATATATATATATATATATATATATATATATATATATATATATATATATGTACATCTCTGTTTATCATTACATAGTGATAGATTTACTATGCACGTGAGAGAGAGAGAGAGAGAGAGAGAGAGAGGATATGTATACATATATCTGTATGTGTAGACATTTATACATAACAGGTCATATCAATGAAGGGCAACAGAATTGCACTCATTTTACCTAAATGTATGGGCATGCCCAGTGGGACTGTCTGTACTAATAAGGTGACTCCAGTCCATACATACCTGTACTCCAGTCCAGGTTTTTGTGTGTCACAGACATTAACATCCACCCCTGTTTCTGCAGTATTGCCCTTCTCTCAAACAGTCTACAGTATTCTCCAGCTGTGTGCTGCATGTATTCTGTGACTGTGGTTGGTAATGTTATACCACCAACAGACTGTCAGTCTGTGTACCTCTCAACCATCCTGATTTCCACAGGATGTCCACTGTTTTGCCTCATATATTTGGTCTGTTCCTCATACATTTGTGGTTTTCTGGTGAAGTATTGAATATTGACATCAATACATTATACTACTTACAGACAAACATTTGTGTTTCAGATGTTATATCCTTCAGAACATATGTACTAATGCAACACCTTTACTGCCAGTGACTTTCTAGGATTATGGAGACAATAATTGAAATCTGTCAATATATTTGGGCCTTTGTTCCCCCAGTCTTACTGGCTTTGTCCAGATGTCTTGCAGTAAGAGGTACGACAGTCTGTGAAAACACCAACATAGTACTACCTCACATGCAAAAGATGTGAGTACTTACAGATCAGAACCATCACCCATGCTAGCTTTCCTAGGCCACTGAGACACTCAGGTCATCAGACAGAGAGGAGTCATTCATCACAAATTCAACAGCATATATATGCACATCATTATCCTGTGTGAAGAGAGACATACGGTGGTGTGAGAATATATATGTTACAGCCCTGAGATTGCCTGGTCGACTGACGTACCATAGGTGATATTGTGTTAAAGCAGTTGTATGGGTATACTGCTGTGTTGGGGGTGGGGGAACAACAGCACATGATCTGCTGGGATATACAGCAGTCCAAATATCATGTGACCCAACTGTTTAACATCTCCCTTGACTGATGTAGTGAATATTCCAACTATGAGGCCTAGTGACTATTAAGAAACACATACTATTGGACTGGGTATTTGTAGCCCCATGTGGATGTTACATCTGTCCAATTAGCCCACTGCATTTTCTAGCATAACAGCAGCAGATCCATGCATATGATATATTATAGTAATCTTTACAATTAGTGTGTAGCTTAGAGACTTATCTTGCAAATGCAGCAGTTGAGAGACTTGTAGTTCAAAGCTGACTCTGTGTGATGCAAGCTGTACACAGCCAATACATGGATAGGTACAGGTTGTGTGGGTTGCCTGGCATCAACACATTTATATATGTATGTAAGGTGGAGTAAGGTGTCAGTCCCTAGGGCCCTAGGTAGTCAGTGAATGTGCTATGTGTTGTCTCTTAGCCAATGCCAGAGCATACTGGGCATGCCTACATCTGCCTATAGAGACACCACCAGTGGGTTCCTCCTCTGAGTCCTCCTGAAACTGTGGCTCTGGTGACCTAGGCACTGGTGGGGGTTTATGTATCCATTCCCTTTGCTGAACCTGCTGCAGCTGTTCCTGCAAGATCTTATTGTGTAGGATGGCACATACTGTGAACATATGTGCACATGTGGCTGGAGAGTACTGCAGGGCTCCACTAAATATCAAGACACTGGAAAAGTGACTTCAGCAGCCCAAACACATGCTCTGTGATGTTCCTAGTTTGTGAGTGTGCCTCTTTATGGCATTCTTCTGTGGGTGTGTGTGCATTTCTGATGGGTGTCATCATCCACTGTTCCAGGGCTTAGCCAGCATTTTCCAGTAAATGGCCATGTGGGATGTCCACCCAGCCAACATCTGGTACAGCTGGGATACATGCCAGATATGGGAGTCGTGATAACTGTTAGGGCTGCCAGTACACACATTCATGTTAATACCCTTGGCATTGCACATGACCTGGCAGATGATGGAGTGTTACCCCTTGCGATTGACGTAGATTCCACCCTCCTCACTGGGTGGTGCCTTGATGTATACATGAGTGCAATCTATGCCACCCAGTACCTCAAGGTAGTCTTTTACCATGTAGCACACTACCTCAAGGTAGAAGTGTTGCATATAGCTGGCCCTCACCTCAGGAGTGAGGGGAAAATACATGTGCTCAGTGGCATGTGGTAGCATGGCATCTAGGAACTGGTAGAGTACCCTAGATGCTGATACCTGTGAGTTCCTCATCATGTCCCTAGTTGGTCTTTGGAAGGTTTTCCTTGACATCCAGTTGGATGGTCTAGGGACTGGTATACACAGAAAATTTAAATCAAAGAAACAGATTTTTGTATGGAAGTAGTCGCCACCCCCAACATTTAATTTCTGTACTACCTTATAATGAATTTTGAGAATTAATAGGTTGTGTAGTACTGATTATTTATTTGATAAGGGAATATGGGAGGCTATACAGATGTTCATTAGTAGAGGTTATGACATAAATATTGTGATAGAGGCTAAGCAAAAAATCATCAAAATGAGATATGGGAGTAATAATACTAATATCATTCAGAGAAATGTGAATAATTCTTTAAGTGGTTGGGATAAGAGGACTAAAAACATGTCTCATCATAGGACCATCTATTCACAGATTTTGCAGAATGAAAAAGACAAAAAGGATAAAAACGAAATTTATTTTGCGACAACATTTAATATAATTACAAATTTAGTGGTTAAGAAAGTTCAGCAATTTTGGCCTATGATTTTGCAGGACAGAGATTTGAGGGAAGCGTTGTCCAGCCATGTGAACATTTCTTATAAAAGAGCTAGAAATTTGTCTTACATGGTTGTTCATAACAACTTTGTTACACCAGATGTCAGTATAAATAGAAATGTTTCAGTTGCTAGGGGTACAAAACCTTGAAATAAATGCTCTATTTATAAACAACTGGTTGTTTTTTTTTCCATATATTAATGTTTTTAGTTTTATGGCTAGTGGTGAATATACATGTAAAACTGAAGGCATTATCTATGCCTTAAAATGTGCATGTAATTTATACTACATTGGGGAGACTTCTAGGAGTCTTAGGGTGCGTCTTCAAGAACATATTAGGGATATAAGAAATAAAAAATTGGATAGACCCTTGGGGGCCATTTTATGTCCTTTCATCCCTCTAACCCTGACTTTCTTAGGGGTTGTGTGTTAGAAAAAGTTGAGGTATGTTTAGGTGAGTCTACCAGCTTAAATGAGTAACTTTTAAGGAAGGAAACATTGTTTATTTTAAAATATGGTACATTGGAGCCTTTTGGGCTCAATAAAGAGTGCAATTGGAAGTATGTGATTATTTAATTTTTATTGAATGATTGTTTTTTTAATTGTTTTTTTTTTTATTATTATTTAGAGCTGGATGTAAGTGTAATTATTTCACTCTTGGAAGGCTTGTTGGCCAAGGTGATAAGGATTTCTTTAAACTTTGGATACCTGTGGACCTGTGGCTTTTTGTTGTTTTTTATTCAGCAGTTTGCTTGTGCTTTGTGGTATTTGGTCTTTGGAAGGTACCTGTGGCTATTATCCTAAGTGCTACACATACCTTTGTTTCCAATGGTATGGATTCCCTTCTGTTGGCTCTGGTTCTAAGTTGAGGATGACAGAGCTCAGTGAGTTCTTGTAGTATGTCCCTGTCCACCCTGTAGTGCTCTACAAGCTCCAGTTCGTGTAGCTCCTAGAAAGTTACCTTGGGCCTGAACACTCTTCTCTTCTCTGCCTAGGCCTATTGTCTGCAGCAGCAGCACTAACTTCAGCATCCAGCACATACAGATTCAGCAGACCTGCAGCAGCCCCTAGCATTCTTTCAGTTAAAATTCCCAAGTCTGTACTCTAATGATGCAGAGTATGGATGAAAAATCAGAATGTTGTGTGTATGCATACTTTATAGTGATCTACTGCATGTGTTGACTGTGTAATTGGCTACCTATGCTGCATTCCACCTGCTTAGTATATCATTAACATCATTTACTGGCCCTAGTTTAAGTTAAACAATTGTCACAACTAATTATTACATCATTGCTTTTTAGATAGTCTCAGTAATGCAGCGTGCCACATACACATGCAGAAACAAGCACCTTGAAAGTAAACAAAGCTTAGCAGTCACTGTACACACACTCTCTGAAAGGTCATGCTGAGTAATGCAGTGCAGGGTGCAAACATATGTCCCAGTGATAAATAAAGCTTAGCAATCAGTGTACACACCTCCTGCTGATCACAGCCCCACTCTGTGCAAACAGGCACAGCTGAGTTTCAATGAGCTTACAAATCCTCAGGCACACCCCTTCCTGATGTCAGCTACTTGTTCTGTGGACAATGACATGGTTCTGTGCCTACACAGAAGGGATATGCGGACACCACCTCATTTGCATAGGGATCCGTACACACAACCAGGAAGCTACATGATTCCAGACACTGTCTAGTTAGCAACAGCACCATTCCATCATTGAAGATACTCCACGCAAAGTCCTATAATACATTTCTCTCACATACTATTAACTGGAGTCTGTCTGCTCTTTTTTTATTTTTTCATAAAAGCATGCTTGTGCACTGCTGTGTGCTGCACAAACATGATCAGATCATTAACAAATAAAATTATTTTAACTTATGTCCCTTACATTTTTGGACACTTGGTGGATAGTTTTGCTCATATCTATATGTGCTATGCCGTTTCTATCCATCTACCTTAATTTTTACAGCCCCTGTTTTCTATTTGAAATACTGTACATTGAATTTTTCCATGTACACTACAGACATCAACATGGGGTCTGTAGGGATGCCTATCTGCTTGCTGGATCACTCTACTTGCCTCATTTGCATAAGATTCACCTCTTTATGAAGTGATTTGCATGCCATGGAACTTCCCACACTGGTGTCCTCATGCGTGCTACTCAGCAGTGCTTACTGGATAGCACAGCTGCTTATTTTCATGTGACCTATGTGCTATGATGCCTACACAGTAAAAAATACTGTGCAGGCTTTATTAAATTCCCCCCATAATTTAAGTAAAAGTTTACATGTGCAAGAATTAAAGAAATCTTAAGGAAACTGACAAATTAGGAACAAACAAAATTTTATTTTTGAGTGGGCAGACATATTTAATTTTCACATTCTGTAAATGTATGAAAGGTTTTATTTTTTTCTAATTCACAGAAGAGGAGAATTATAGTTCATCCCTATGCTGCATATTAAATAATTCATGTAAAACAATTCCCTTTAAGCTATTGCAGAACTTGAAAAGTGAAATTAAGAGAGAATTTAAATTACAGTTTGCCAAAATAGAAAAAAAAACATTTTTGTCCTTTAACCTAATAAAATGCTCAAAACTTTAAAATTAGAAAACATTCGCATTACTTTTTAGCTACTTTGACAGTTCCAAAAAATGAAGCATCATGAAAGGAGGCTGGTATATGAAAGATCTATTTTAAGTTCTTCAGGAATGATATAGAAATAACCAAGCTAAATTGAAAGTAACTTTAAAAATGTGTCCACAGACTAGTTCTCATACAGATGTATATATATATATATATATATATATATATATATATATATATATAGGCAGCAGTCCGTTTTAATAGCTTGGTGTTTTTTTAGATATTTTAAGAAAATAACAGAGTATTCATATCATAGGAAGAATGATGACCCAAGCCTAGACAAAGAAACTGTTGCATCCTGCAAGTCACCCAGCTCCAATGCACTTGCCAAATGGCTCCTGTACCTTCAGCCACCTACCCCATTCTTTCTATCAAGGATGATAACCAGGCATTCTAAGTCTAGATCAGAGTCCTACAACACATTCTTTCCTGTCTGGGCAGTCCAACTGGCCCATGCATTCCCTATCTGCTAAGTTTATTTAAGGGATTTCAACAGTAATTTCTCAGCTCAATATTTGTCAAATATTAAATACAGAAAATGGTGAGAAAAATAAAAAGCTTTTTTGCAGGGGGGAAATACCCCTTGCATCCCCTGATGTCAAGGGCCAGCCCACCACACCCCATAAAATTACACTAACTCCATGGTTGCATCATAATGAAAAAAGGGGGAAATCCCCAGAAAAGTATACCACTAGTTCACACAATACAGTGCATTCTTTTGAAACATACTGCAATATTAAATTCTCACACACTCACACATAACTCACTCAACCACCAGTGCAGTGAAAATGCATAGGTAAGCCTGGTGTTGAGAGATGGATGGAGAGTCAGAAAGCCAGTATAGTTTTTTACCCTTCCCACGGAGTTTAAACCACCACAGCAGTTCCTTTCATATTCAGTGGTGCCAACCTTGGTGAATCCTGCATAGCCTTACACACACACACACACACACACACACACACACACACACACACACACACACACATCATTCCCTGGGTTAGTTCTGTGCAAAACAACACTTATTAGTGTAGGTTCATCATTTTCATGCTGTGACAGTATAACTCTGTGATCCTACTTGATGCCACCAAGTGGTGATCCAGAACTGCCACCCTCCTCCAGGATGTATACTTGGGCAGCAAACACTCACTTCAAATCTCCCTGGCCAGCCTCTCCAGCTTAAATGCTACTAATTGAGCATGGGTCACCTGTGTCACAGACAGGACTTTGTTCTTCTGTGCCACAGGGGCAGACATTATTCCATATGCTCAAGTCCAGAAATAAACATAGTAATTAGAAGTGTCTATTCATAAACTCTGGAAGATATTCCACTTTGTTATACAAAACAAGCCACTCTGATATCTGCTGGTAAACTCTGGAACACACTACATTTTCCTACAAAGTCAGCCTTAAAAGACTGATCTGAAAGGTTGTTTTCATACTCAACATAATTTCTTGTATTGTGATTTTACTTTATTCACTCCTTGAGATTAATGAATGTTTGTTTCTTACTGTTCTCCCTTCTACAATTCTTTTAGAGTGGACATTGCTCATCAGATCATAATCGTCTGATTTATTTTTCAGCCACACTCATTTTATTTAGAGATAATTGTTTCTTTCAGTGTTTTGATGCTCATGTTTCTCCATTTGGCTGGTTGTATATATATATATATATATATATATATATATATATATATATATATATATATATATATATTCATACGTTATTTACCCATTTTAGTTAAAGCTTTTCTTCTGCATGTCCTGTTGTAAATTGTAGAAGAACATATTAACAGCTGTTGTGTGTATATATATATATATATATATATTATATATATATATATATATATATATATATATATATATAGTAAAAGTCAAAGTAAACTTTATTGTCATTTAGAACTACACACGTGTAGCCTAAACTAAATTTTGTGCATTACCTCAATTCTTGAGATTACAAAGGAAAGTGAAACAACACATACAGTTAAATGAATAAACATAACTAACAAATGCAATACTACTCATAATACATGCAAGAAACAATAGAGACATTTACTAACACTCATATATGAAAAGAATACCCTCCCCTGAATTAAATTAACTACCCTATTTAAAGTAAAACAGAACAACTTTTGAAATGCCTAAGTTATTTGTCTAATGTTGCAGTTGAGTGAGTTAAGTAATACTGACTATGGATATAATAAATAAATATTGCACTTATTTTTAAGTATATATTGCACAAAATAAATAAAAATTGACATATTTTGTTGTTTTACCTTTAGTTTCACTTTTAGATGTGAGAAAGGGATAGGTTTTGGACAGGCATGCTCTAGCCATCACAAGGGGCCTAGACAGCTATAAATTTGCACAGACTGCAGAGAGGAAAATTCTGAGCATATCAAAACAATCCTGTCTTGTTTTGTGATTTGTTGCGGAGTTGACTGGTAAGAGTAGTTTTATTTATTTTTACTGTTAAAAGGAGGTGCGACTGAAGCTACTGCGTGCGACGTAAAGAAATTAGAACTTCTATCTGGCTGGTAGAACTTGTATGGTAAGAACAACTTTATTACATTTTATTATTTAGTTGGATATTGCTGACATAAATTTTGTCATAGAAGTTGATTTAAGTTCCTTTGAATTGTTTGCTACTGACTTTGTGTAATTTTTTTCCTTTGCAATATTTTATTCAATTAAAGCCATGGATTCCATAAATGAGTATGCAATTGTACAGTGTAATAAATGCTATTCATATTTAAAGGTAACAGCTGATAACACTGGTGATCTTTGTTTCTCATGTCAAAAGGTGGATGTTTTGCTTACCATTGTTAGAAGCAAATCTTGACTTGATGATGTTTGCACATGTGCAACTGGCATGGCTTGGAGAACTGTTGTATCATATATTAATGACTGGACTGATGAACTAAATAGTGTTTGGCATAGAACAAATAGAACAGATTTAGGAAATGATGCATCTATTTTCTGCAAAGAACATTCACCTCCTATGAAACATGACGAGGCCCCTGAGAACTATGGAATTGTGGATGCAAGTACTCAACAATCTGAGGATCCGGTTTGTTTAGAAGGAAATAAAAAAAGAAAGAAAGGAAGAAGTTCTCAACAAATAACAAGGAAGAAAAAGAAACTGACTAATGACTGTAAAGGAAAGAGAATACGTAGTAAAAAGGATACTGCTTTGTTATGTAACACATTGGTGACAGGGAATGAAGATATCAGTCTATTAGAAAACCCTCAGTCTACAGAAGAAGGCATCACCTTTCCAATGGAAAAGGTAGAAAAAAGAGGCAAGGGGCAGGTGAAAAGGAAGAAATCAAAACTGAGCATGGAATGATTGAAAAACATTACTGTAAGAAAAAAGAAAAGAAAGACGGATGTTGACTACATGGCTCAAGCTGTGGATTTACAATGCCAGCTGGATGAGAATTTAATACGCAATGAAAACAGTGGAATTAATAAAACTAATAGTGATGATGGTCAGAGATGGTCAGCAAAGTTATTCTTGTAATTGGAGATTCAGTTATTAGAGGAATTGATACTTATATTTGCAGAGATGATAATGAACATCAAGTAGTGTTATGCTTGGAGGAGCAAAAATAGAAGATGTGAAACAAGCCTTAGCATGCCTTAATGTAAGGAAGCATGGATCTCTTTTTATTCATGTTGGTACAAATGATGCCACTAACAAAGATTCTCTGACTGTTAGTTGGGAACTGACAGCCCTCCTAGATAGTATAGCTTGTACTGGTGTTAGGACATATTTTTCACAAATCACCAATAGAAAGGACAGTCAGGTCACTGTGAATGAAAAGATTTTTTTGGATAGACACCTACATGGAAAAAATGTCCTGTTTTAAAAAATGGCAATGTGTAAAGCATCCAAGCCTTCTTTTGGCCACATGTGTTCAGACATCACGATGTGCATTTGTCTAGATCAGGGAAGAGAATTTCTGCAGCAGATATTTTGCAATATTTGACAAATACTAGGCAGGATTTTTGCCAGGTCAAAAATGTAACAGTTCACAGATAGCAACATTTGATGAATCTCTGATGGTTGTTAATGCTAGGAGCATTAATAATATTTTGTTTTAATTAGAAAATTTGCTATTTCCCACAAGATTGATGTTGTTATAGTCTGTGAAACACGGTTAAAGAACAATGACTGGAAACCAGTTCTGTCAGGGTATAAATATTTTTACTGTAACAGACATTCTAGAAAAAAAATCAGGTGGAGGTGTTATGATAGGGATTAAAGATAGCTATGAGACTTGTGATTATTACATGTTCAGTGATAACACCAATACTATAGACTGTATAACTGTGACAGTAAAGACAACCCTGGAACATATAACAATTGTTAGAGTGTACAGAACAAAAAAGTCAAGTGCAGATGACCTAGAGGAATTCATACATTTCTTACATGAAACACAGGAGGGAAGAATAATATTAGCTGGGGACTTAAATTTACCAGAAACAGACTGGAATAATATTGATTCAACAATGTTAGTAAATAAATTATTCCTAGAGTATATTCAGGAATAAAAAATGCTTCAGATTGTAAAAACAACCTACCAGGGGACGGAATATACTAGCTATTGTTTGTGTTCCCAAAGAAATTACTGTAACTTCAAGCCAAGTTTTACCACCATTGATGTGCGGTGATCATGGGGCCATAAAAGTTAATTTGTTGCTAGATAATTCTGCCAAACTGAAATCTAAGCCAATGCACAGAAGGTTAATTACAGATTATAGGGACACAAAACAGTTTCTATATTAAACTAACTGGGGTGAGGTGTTCAGTGGAAAAACTGCAGATGGAATGTGGAAAGTTTTGAAAGAGAAATTGTTTGCATGCAAAAAGTAAAAAAAAAATGTTTAACATCAGGATCTAGGCACACAACATCAGGGGGGTATATTTCCATAAGAACAATATACCTGATTAATGTGAGAGACAAAAATATAAGAAATGAAAAAGAGGTCGAACTACAACTTTGAAAACTGAAATAAATGAGCTGGACAAACAGATTAAGCATAGTGTTAGACAGGATTAAGAAACATTTGAAGAAAATTTATATAAAGATATTCAGCATAATAGGAAACCTTTTTATAGATACATAAGATGTGGAAGGAGTAAAGATGCACAAATTGATAAACTCTGCAAATTCTAAAATTTATTCTCAGACACAACAGATTATAGATATATTTACAAAATCTTATGCAAAACAGTTTGGCTCCACAAAAGGGGTGGTAAGTTATACTTGTGACACCCAGGTAACCCTAGATACTGGAATCAAATAAGATTATATTGAAAAAGAACTGGGCAAACTGGATCCAAACAAAGCACTGGGAGGAGACGGAATAAGTAACAATGACCTGAGAACACTTAAGCAAGAACTTACACTGCCATTACATCTATTATTCACTAGGTCATATAAATATGGGGAGATTCCTCAAGATTGGAAACATGCACTTATTAAACCTGTCTTTAAGGGAAAGGGGAGTAGGACAAACCCAGAATCATATGGACCCTTAACTCTACTTTCATGTTGTGGAAAAATAATGGAGAAGATAATACTGGATAAGCTATTGTCAGAACTGGATAGGTTGGGACTTGAAACCATATATCAGCATGCATAAGTTGCAAATAGAGCTATTGCCACCTGTAACATGGTTCTATAATAATATAATAACAGCTAGGCATGAAAGATTGTGCTGTGATGCGATTTATATAGATTTAACTTCAACATTTCACAGGGTCATGCTCAAAACACTGATCAATAAATTAGTGCAACTAGGTATTGATGCACTGTTGATAAGATGGATAGCTGCATGGCTTACAAATAGGACATGGCAAGTATCACACACCAATTGGACAGGTGAAATCATTAGTTACAGTCATGGGGTCCCACAGGGCTCAGTACTAGGCCCTTACTTGTTTAGATTGTATCTTTCAGACCTTACTTTTTCATCTGAGGGGTTCTACAGTCTGTATGCTGATGACCTGAAATTGAGTAAACTGATTACAAGTGTTACAGATAAGGCATGTCTGCAAAATAATTTGACTAAATTGACCATTTGGGCACAGGAAAATAATATGTTGATAAATACATAAAAAACTAAGCATATGAGATTTGGGAGACATAAACTGAAAGATGAATATTTAATACAGCACACAGTGATTGAAACTATAGACTCATTTAAGGACCCTGGTATATGATGGATTCAGCTATGAGTTTTTCTAATCATATCAACCAATTGGCTAATGATGGTTATAGAACTATAGGTTGTATAAAAAGATTTATAAAGTCTAGGAAATCAAACATAATGAAGTCATTGTTTGTTAGTTACATTAGACCCAAACTTGAGTATGGAATAACAATATGGAAACCCTATAGGAAAACAAGCATGAATAAACTGGAAAGAGTACAGCGGAAATATACTAAGGGCATCCATGGATGTGAAAATCTAAGTTATTATGAAAGACTAAAATATTTGAACTTGTACAGTGTCTTTTACAGATATTTAAGAGGAGATCTTATTCAGGTATATAGGGCATTTAGGGACAACTACCTCTGGGAATGTTTGGGTTATCAAAATGTAGTAGAGAATCATCAGATAACCTATGTAGAATATTCTATAGGAATGAGAAGTGTGCTAATTGGTTCTCTGATAGAGTAGCTGATGCTTGGAACAGACTACCTAATTACATTAAAGCAAGTACTAGTTTAGATATTTTTAAGAACAGCCTGGACATTTATTATGGGAACAAGTGTTTTGGCATATTGGCAAGCTAGAAGGGCTTTAATGCCTGTGCTTGAAACATTTGTATGTATGTATGTATGTATGTATGTATGTATGTATTATGTGTCCAGACCCATGGGACTAGTGCACGAGTTCAGAAGTCTAATCACTGTTGAGTGGAAACTATTACTGAATCTTGTAGTCCTGCAGCAGATGCTGCAATATCTCCTGCCTGATGCCAGATGCTTAAACAGTCCATGCACAGGATGTGTGTTGTCCTGTATTATTTTGGTGGCCTTTTGGATGCTTTTTGCAGAATAAAGATGTTGTATCGATGTAAGACTGGAACCTGTTACCTTCTCTGCAACCCTCACCACTCTTTGTAGCACCTTCCTTTCTGTAAGTGTGCAGCTTCCAAACCACAGTGTGAAGTTTCAGGTGAGGATACTCTCTATTGCACCTCCATAGAAGGTGGAGAGAATATGAGGAGGAAGCTGAGCTTTTTTCAGTCTTCTTAAAAAGTGGAGGCATTGGTGTGCTTTCTTGACCAGGTGGCCTGTGTTTCCTGACCACGAGAGATCCTCTGATATGTGTATACCTAGAAAGTCCATACTCTTACCCCTCTGAACAGTTTCACTATTGATCCTGAGCACTGGGTGGTTTGTTCACCTTTTTCTGAAGTTGATAATAATCTCTTTGGTCTCGCTTACATTCAGGTAAATGTTGTTCTCCTTGCACCAACTGATCAGCCTTCTCTCTGTACGCCCTTTCATCCTCCTTTGTGATGAGCCCCACAACTGTGGTGTCATCAGCAGACTTGATGATATGGTTGGACTTGTGCTTAGCATAGCAGTCATGGGTCAGAATGGTGAATAACAGTGGGCTGAGAACACATCCCCATGGAACCCCGGTGTTAATTGTGATACACTTTCATGTGTTCTTACCTAAACACACCCTCTGTGGTCTCTCAATCAGGAAGTCCAGGATCCAGTTACAGACATTGTTACTGATTCCTAAATGTGTCAAATTTTCTATCAGCTGCAATAGTGCCAGCATATTAAATGGAGAGCTGAAGTTTATGAACAACATCCTCACATAGTTGTCTTTGCCCTCTAAATGCTCAAGAGAAATGTGTAGTGCTACTGATATGGCATCAGCTGTAGAACGGTTACCTCTGTACGCAAACTGCAGTGGGTCAAAATCAGGAGGTAGGCATGATGAAAGATGCTTTTTGATCAGCCGCTCAAAACATTTCATAACAGTGGATGTCAGAGCAACTGGTCTGTAGTCATTAGGGCTGGAAGGAGTGTATTTTTTAGGAGGTGGGATGATGTTAGTTTCCTTGTACCATGAGGGTACGTTTGTCATGGCAAGAGAGATGTCAAATATTTCTTTGAGCACTGTGCATAGTTGATCAGCGAAGCCTTTTACCACCTTGTCCGGTATGCTGTCTGGGCCAGCAACCATCCTGTTGTTCATTCTCCTTAGCTCTCTTCTTACCTCCTCTGTGCTGAGGCTGAGTATTGCATCCTTCTCATCAGTGGATAGCTTTAGTGCCAACCTGATGTCTCTTTCCTCAAATCTACCAAAGAAGATGTTCAAACTGTCTAGGAATTTGATGCCTTCCTCACTGTGCTGACCTGATTTTGTAGTCAGTGCTCTCCTGTATGACTTGCCATAGTCTCCTTTCATCCTTCATGCTTGCAAAGTGGCTCTGTACCTTTCTGCCATACTCACTCTTAGCCTCCTTTATACCCCTCCTCAGATAACCGCTTGCTATACTTAGGGCTGCTTTGTCCTCAGCCCTGTAAGCTGCATTTCTCTCCTTCAGAAGCACATATACCTTAGGGGTGAGCCATGGCTTCTGGTTAGCTCTAATAGTGATGCTCCTGGTATTTGTTACCCCATCAACACAGTTTGAAATGTATACCATTACTGTCTCAGTGTATGCATCAATGTTCATATGTTGATTCACTTTGGCTGCCTCCTTGAACATATTCCAGTTGGTTCTTTCAAAGCAGTCTTGGAGGCCTCCATAACCCCATTGTGCCATACCCTGATTTGTTTCTTTGTGGGTTTCCCTCTAACCAGTGCAGGTTTGTAAGCTGGTGATAGCAAGATGGTATAATGGTCAGAGTTTCCCATTTGTGGAAGTTGCACTGCCTTATAAGCTTTCTTTAAGTTTATGTATAGCTTCTCCAGGATATTATGACTCCTTGTAGGAATGTCCACATATTGATGGTTTTGTGGGAGTACTTCATTCAGATCTGCTTTATTAAAATCACCAGCTGCCACGTGTACAAAGTCAGGATATTTGCTCTGCAGCTCACCCATGTAATTGCATAGTTTATTTAGAGCTTCACTGGTATTAGCACTAGATTGGATATACACCACTGTTTCATTGACCCCATTCAGCTCCCTGGGCAAGTAAAATGGTCTGCATTTAATGGACAGGAACTCTTAAGTTTTCACAACAGTTGGATAATATGATTTCACAGTTGCTGCACCATCTTTTGTTAACATAGATGCAGGCTCCACCTCCTCTGCTCTTTCCACACAGTGTATGTATATACATATATTTAAATATATATATAAATAAATATACATATCTAGGTATGCATGTGTATAGATCTACTTCAGTAGATTGAATTAAGATTACACTGAAATGCATAACATCAAGACAAGAACACTGACACAGCAAAACACGAAATGTAGAATGCCGAAACACACACATTTAATCTAGCACTTCTTCACATCTCTAAGTAAATACTCAACAGAAATAGAAACCTATCCCTTTAAACTATACTTCAACATGCGTCATCTACACCATACACAGAACAATATCTCAACTTAGAAAACTTTCAACTAAAACAAAGTAAGTAATATTCTGCTTACATGCGCAACTTTATTTTATGTTTTTACAGTGGGGCAAGCCCCCTGCACCCCCCATATGGGGGACTGCGGCCCCCCACACCCCATGCAAATGATCTATACCAACTCTGAGATCACACTACAGTGGGTCAAAGGGTGAATTTCCGATCCTCACTGTACCATGATCTCCAATGAAAAGTACAAGGTTTAAGAAAAAAAATTATCTGTAACATCCGCAGCTGGCTTTTTAGTATCTTGTGAATCGGGCTTGTGACTGTTCACTGGTTTGTTGTTTCAGTCTTCTCATCTCAATGTTTGGCATTCTGCTGTTATGTCACTTTGATCATTCAATCTACTGAAGTAAATCCATGTGTGTGTGTGTGTGTGTGTGTGTGTGTGTGTGTGTGTGTGTGTGTGTGTATATATATATATATATATATATATATATATATATATATATATATATAGAGAGAGAGAGAGAAAGAGAGAGCAATAGCTAAACACACACACACACACACACACACACGCACACACACACACACACACACACGCACACACACACACACACACACACACATATATATATATATATATATATATATATATATATATATATATATATATATATATATATATATATATATATATATATATATACACATATGTATAATATTTATAAATGAGTATTCAGAAAGAAGCATGGCCTGATGCCTGTTAGGTATGCATGAATGATAACATAGTGCTGCCATGCAGGGGCATGGTGCAAAATGTAACTTTGCAGTCTGATAGTGATATAATTTATGCTGATGAAATAATTGTGCTATAGGTGAGCATATGACCCAAAGGAAAGCATCAGGCAAGTGACATACTCAATGCCATGTATTTTTGCACACTCAGTTAAGCTCCCCATAGATATGGCAAGGACACTGATGGGAGCCCATACATGGGAAACACAGTAAAGTCTTTCCCTCATATAAACTGTGTGTGAATTGGGAAATAATATAAGCAAAAATGGAAATAACAAACAGAGAAAAATACAGAAGGGCAAGAGGAAGAAGGCAGATGTAGGAGGAAGGGCTTATTTTCATATCTTTGACAAATACCCATTTTCCATTTGAGTTATGAATAGTAGAGGGGAATAGTACTTAGAGACATTGACAAACAAAGGGGCAATAGTGGAGAGATGTGGATTCCCTGATGGCGGGCAACTGGTGCTGTGGAGGATTGTTCTACAAACAAGAAAGGGAGACTGCTATATGAGAAACACAATGATAGGGACAGTAATGAGTAAGTAGGGCCTGCCTGACTGGGCCAGTAGAGAACCCTCTAAGATTAGATGTCAATCATCTCCATGGCTATCATCATGGGCAGTCATCTATGGTGCCCCAATGGACAAGTCTGGTGAGCCACACAACAAAATCAGTCTTGCCTGCAGGCTACCAGAACTGGTATTCAGCACTAGTCCACCGCATCCTTCATCAGCTTCCAAAATTAACACCAAGTAACTCAAAAGAATTCCTCCAAACACCTGTTAGAGGATGAGCCATCAGCTACAGAGGCCACCAGTAATCCCTACAGCTTATCATCCACAGGGTGACCTTCATCAACCTGCAAAGAGGCATGCCTGGGAACTGCTGGGGATTCAACAGTAGGCACAGTGCCTGGTGCAAAGCATGGTGGCTTCCAACACAGTACAGCCTGTGCAAAGGCTGACCCTGCAAAAAAGAAAATAAAAAGAAAAACAAAAAGAAAAAGAAAGAAAAACAGTGTCAATACAACCAATTAATACATGTGTATGTCAAGTCATGAAAATAGTGAATAAAAATAGCAATAAACTACACTTACCCTACTGCTAGCAGAACCTGTCATGCCTCCTAAAGCAGGATGTCCTGTTTACCTTACTCTTAGGTTCAAAAGAAGATTAGTTAGCTAAGTTGTGCCCTTGCAGGCCATTTAAGCCTAGACAATTATCCCATCTTCTTGGCTGCTTTGAAACATCAGTAGTATTGCTGACTCATTCAATAAACACTTTACTGAAACCATTCTGTCTTTGACTAAACAACACAACCCTCTACCCACCATCCCTACATCAAAACCAAATACTGTACTGAGAGTCTTTTCTTTTTCATCAGTGCCTACCTCCTATATAAAAAAAACTTCTATTGAAACTTAAGCCTACAAACTTGCAGCTGGCAATCTCCCCTCTGACTACCTAAAAATATCAGCAGAAGCCTTAGGTTATCCAGTCTCTATCTTAATTAATCAGTCCTTATCAGAAAGCTATGTCCCCACACTGTGGAAAATATCCTACATCATTCCCCTCCATAAAGGTGGCTCCTCCACTGAACTTTTCAATTACCGCAGCATAGCCATCCTTTATCCACTTTCCAAGATACTTGAGAAATGCATCCATTCTCAAGTCTTAGACTACCCCTTAGCTAACAACCTCCTCTCCAGCACCCAGTATGGTGTCAGGCCATACCACAGCACTACTACCACCTTACTCTTTTTCACTAATGCTGTCCTTCATCATAGAAATAATGGCCTGTTCTCCTCTACTATTTTTCTGGATCTATCCAAGGCTTTTGACATGGTCTCACGCAAACAACTAATCTCTGTTCTCCCTAACCTATCCTTTTCCCAATCAGGTACTGATTGGTTTCACAGCTAACTGGCTGCCAACAATCAGTTGTATGGCATAATGACCTATCTCCTCAACTTCCTGTAATACTCGGTGTTCCCCAAGGCGCCATCCTTAGTCCCCTACTATTCTCACTCTTCGCCAATTATCTATTCACACCCACCAAGCATGCTTTTCTTATACAGTATGCAGATGACTCCATCCTCATCTGCTCAGCCCCAACTATACCTGAACTTCACAAGATCACACAGGAAGCATTTTCATCTATAGAAAACTGGCTATCTAATGTTCAGTTATTACTCAACCCGAGCAAGACTAAACTTCTTATCTTACAACCCACTAAATCTAACCCAATTATCCCCACTTTAATATTCTAGCCAAAGACAATACTGTTATCTCCCCAACAGAACACACCAAACTACTTGGTGTTGAGATTGATAACAATCTCAGATTTGACACTCACATTTCTCTTACCATAAAAAGGTTCACAAAAAACTAGGTGCATTGTACAGAAACAAACTATTCCTTACCAAGATAGCCAGAATTTCTGCTGCCAATTCCCACCTAATCCCCACTTTACTCTACACCTCTCCTATAATTAGCTACCTAAGACAAACAGACCTCAACAAGCTCAAGGCTTGCTACAATAGAATTGCTAATTTTGCCACTTGTGCATCTTGTCGCAGCCACCACTGTATCTCACTTAGAGAACTTGACTGGTTTGAACTCCCTCAACTTCTTCACCTGAATCAACTCTCTCTCTCACCCACAAATTAGTAAACCATCCTCTTAAAGTCCTATCCCTTCGAAACTGTCTCCAGCCATACTGCTCCACCAGGCACAGTTCCAGCAGCAAAAATATACTTCTAGTGACCAAACCCAAGAACTCAGTGCAAGAAGCACCATTATCTTGTGTCATATCCAAATTATGGAACAATCTCCCCCTCTATAACCACACTGCCTTCTTACAATCACTTCAAGACTGCACTAAAAACTCACTCAAAAAGTCTCTGGTCATGCCCATGCACCAATCCCAACTAGTAACCCTCCTTTTACCACCCCTAGTCACCCTGCCTCACACCATCTGATCATTGCATTCCTTCCTCTGCAGGGTCTGGGTCACCCTTTACCCTCCCCTTCCATCCTCACTCAATCTCTCAGACCTGTTATAACATTCTTAACTACCTCACTTCATCTCAACTCCAAATACATATCTAAATGACTTACACCTAGCTTCCTCTCACTACCACGTATACTACTCACTCAGTCTCCTCTCTTACTCCTCTATCTTCCCCTTCCATCCCATTAGCCCTTCTAGCTTGTTCCACCTTCATGTGGACCGTCTGCTTTATATCTGCTTGAGTTAAGTGCAATATTTGTATATAAGATTTAGGTATATGAGTGTAGAACAGTATCTGTTTGAGCTTAGTACTATCTGTATATACAGCCTACCTTTATTCCTAGCCTCCAGCTAGATATTGGTATATCTGTTCATTACTATGTTTCATATTGTATGTATAGCTAATGTGGGCTGCAGTATGTATTATTTGCTATTGTATGTATATTCAATTGTTCTTCATGTACTCTGTTGCTCATGTATTGTTCTGTGGAGCTTTTCTCCCCAGGTCTTCACTGAAAAAGGACCTGTGGCCAGCTGGAATTTCCAGGTAAACAAATGTAAATAAATAAATAAAATAAATAAGACAAATAGTAATTCATATAGCATATTTCTAAGCACAGAAGGAAATTGCAGCTAAATAGATAGTGCCATTACAAATGCAGAATGTACATATTAATAAGGTGTCTAATTTTCCCTAATCTCTTTCTCCAACTGGTAGAGCAGGTCCAGATGGTGCCTCATCAGGTTACAGTACTGCATATGTAGGTCTGTCTAAGGAGGGTTATATCAGTAGCATCACTCACTGCACTGGTAAGATGGTCTTACTCATCGGTTTTATGGAGAGGGATCCTCAAACTCTGCAGGTGTTCCCTGTGATCCTTGTGCATCCAGGAATAGGAAGATGTTTTCTGGCTGCACCACATAGAATTCCTGCAGAATTGAGTGCCTGATGAAGCCATGTCTACTCTGCAGGTCAGAGTGAGTTGAAAACTACATACTGGACATGTTAGCATCTTGCAAAGGAACACACTGCACATGATCTCCTAGTCCAGGACTAGAAAGAGGCACAAGAATTGTATAATTAAGTGTGGCTGTTAACTCATTATATTACTTCTATGATTCAAAGAATGCAACACTAAATCACTTCATTACGCCTGTTAATGTGATAAACCAGCAGAATCCATATTGCATAAGACCAAAACATAAGAATCAGAATATAGTTGATAACAGCATGTACTGCCATGCAAACAATATGACAGTTGACCAGCCTATTAGTAATGGACCTGACAACTACAGTGACCAAACAAGGGTGCATGCAGGCAAGAGGAACAGTAATTGAGCAGATGGCATGGGTTAATATGGCACACAATATGACAGGGGACTGACATTCTGGTGGGGGGGGGCTTAACTTGATGAGGCACAAAAAACAGGGCAGACAAGTTGCAGTCCTACTGCATGAAAGGATCCACCTGCCAGAACACAAGAAAAATAGCAGAACAGGTTGTCTGGCTCATGGGGGTTCTCAGCCTGAAGATAATTGAGGAACAGAGCAGAATAAGTTGCAGTTCTGGTAGGATCTAGTAGGGATTGATCTTAACCTGATATGAAACAGGCAAAGCCTGAAGAAATGATGATTACTGTTCCTAGCCCACTACTCTTGTCTGGTGCTGCGTGGTGAGCCATTGCAGTCTATTGTATAGCCCTGCTGATACCTCTCAACCTCTTAGAGCAAGAGATCTGGACAAACTCATGAAGAATGGGGGACAAAGGCCCCAAAATAGGGAAACATTTTAAATGTTGTTGTTACAAACTTAGAATGTTGATGGAATAACAGGTTTTGCATTAAAATGGATTTTCTGAAAGGTATGAAGTCTGAAACTCATGTCTGTCATTATTTTTCTTACTTCAACCCTCAATGATTTGCTAATAGTTTGGCAGAAAATCACAATTTTATGAGTAACAGACTAAAATATGAGGCAAAAATCTAGACATTCTGTGAAATTCTGTACAGTTGAGAGGTATGTGATTTGTTACTGCATATATCAGTTTTATTTTTGTTGTACTTGTCATGGCCTGTATTTGTAAACATGATACCTTCTCTTTGCCTGTCCCACAACCTGTTGCACTACATTGGACTTGCATAGGGTACCAGTACAATCATTTCCTCTGAGGGCTCTTCAGCTGACTCTGCCTCCTCTTCTGCTGCTCTCACGTGTATCCCTGAGAGTGCTATCATGCTCCTGTGAAGTAACTACTGTCACAGCATCATATTTTGTATCATGGCACTGCCCACAAATATCTACATGTTTTGGTGCAAAACAGTGCAACATCCGATATATCCAAGCAGTGGAAATGGGCCTTCATACATACATTTGTGTGATAGGGTGCTGTTATGCACCATCTCTGTCAAAGCCATAGTTCTAAGGAATATATAACAATGCCTCAAACACAAAACAGTGCATATCATATGAGTGGCCTACTTCCAAAGTTCATAGGATCAGCATATCAAGGACACTGTGGGTGGCAACATGTGCACGTATCAAATGATGACCCTTTGGGAAACATCCTCCCTCAAAATTCTGACATGGCTCACACACATGCCAGATATGGGAATCATGGGAATTGCCTGGATGATGCAGAAACACATTATATTTAATACCTTGTGCAGTACACTCTCCTTTGCAGTTGATGGAGTGGAAGTCCTTCCAGGTGATATTTCATATGTCATGTGGAGTAGGTGGAACTTGATAGTAAAGTAAATGTAGGCAATGATCTTCCCAGGATCTCAGGGCAATGACCTTTGTTTTAAAATGTCTGCATACAGATGGTTCTCTCCTCTGCTATTTAAGGAGACCAAATAAATACCTTCAAGTGTGCAGCATCATGTCTAGGAACTGGTATAGATTTTTTGAGGAAGATGCCTGCAAAATTCCTAGTCCTTCCCTTCTGAAATGCTGAAAAGTCCAGATAATAAGCATTGGTAATGTGACAGAAGCCTATATCTCTAATGGTATATGCAGTAGTACATGTATCTCCCTTGATAACATGTGAGGGTGGTGCATAACTACTAATCCCTGTATGATGTCACTGCCCACACTGACCAGCTGACAATGTCTCAGTCAAGGAATAGATATTATGCTAGCAGGTGGCAGGCAAGTCTGCAATGTGGAATTCAATAACTTGCAGCTCTGGAAAGACTGGTTCTGAAGGCAGTCACTAACATTTGCTCTCCTGCTAATGCCGACACTAATCCTAGTATAATAATGTGAGTGATGCTCCTGTACACAGAACAATGTTACATTCATAATAGATGATTGCTGATGCCCAATGAACTATTTTTATACTTTTCTGAATCACAACACTATGGGGGGAATTCAATAAAGCCTACATGGATGGATTTTTGTGTCGACATAGTGGCATGGATATAACACGGAAGCCAGCAGCCATGTGATCAAGAAAACAGGGCAGAGGGGTGTGGACAAGCATGCAGACACAGAAGTGTCAATGGCATGTAACTCACTTCATAAGCATGTGAAATCCATGCAAATGAGGGTGTTTTGCAAATCCAGGAAGCAGCTAGGTATCAGTGCAGAACCCGTGTTGGTGTCAAAAGTGTACATGAAAAATAACCGTATACAGAAATTTAAAAAAGCCCAAGTAGAAGGTCGGAAATGTCATGATAGGCACAGATATGTGCAAACCTACGCTCTGTGAGTCCAAAAACGAATGCAAAATAATATAAAATAATATATTTATTTAATACCCATATTATGTTTGCACGGCACGCAGCAAAGAGCAAACATGTCGTTATGCAAAAAAAATATATATATATTAAAATGTTTAAAAACTGAAAATAAGACATATGTGAGAATAATATTATATTGCCCTGCCTGCAGTATATACAATGGCAAATGTCAGTGGTTGCTAAGGAGGCAGGCCCTGGAATAACGAGGTATCCATGTTATGAGCAAGGATCTGTATGCAAGTGAGCTGAGGTTACTGAATAGCAAAAAATGGCCCACTGTGTCCACAGATAAAACTTGTGTAGCCCCAGAACTGTGTTGGTGTCAGTAGAACAGGTAGCTGACAAAAAAGGGGTGTGTGGGGATGTAGCTGACAAAAAAAGTGGTGTGTCACTAAGTGGATTGGAGCTCAGCGGTGGCTGTTTGCACGTCATGCAGCTCAGCTAAGCAGGCGGGCATGTCTAGTGCTGCTAAGCTTTATTTAGCTGCAGGGTATGTGTTTTAGCTGGTTTAAGCTATGCTGAGCATGCCCATGCATGGGGGTGTGTCCAGACTGCTCAGCAGTGTTTACAACAGTGCCACGGATTTGCGCACCATGCTGCAGTGCTTGGCAGGGAAGGCATTTAAAAAAAAAGGGAATAGCTTGGGAAAGCCAATCATGTCTACATGACTGATAAGCCCTGTTCTACTAACACTGGGCAATTCAAACCCCTCAGTGATATACCTGGCAGGCACATAGTCAGCCACAGAGACTGCATCTGTAGCACACGACTATAAAGTATGCCTACACCCTACAATCTGATTTCTCACCCATATTATGTAACATTGGAGTAGAGACTTGGGAAATTTAACTGACAGAATGCTAGGGGCTGCTGCTGCTCTGCTACAGCTGTATGTGGTAGAGTAAAAAAAAAATCACTGAAGGCTTCCAATAGAAAAAACATGAAATTAGCGTAGAAAACTTTTTATTAATGCTTTCATCAGGCAGACTTCATCAGAAGTACTAAAACACTCTAAAACACTCTTTAAATACTAAAAACAAACCATAATTAACTTTGCAAAAAGTGTATAAGGACTGTTTAAAGTGATAAGCCTTGTTTTTCTTTTTTCATTTTAACTAATCATGACAGAAAAGTGTTGTCAGATTTTAAAAATGATAAGAAGTTGCATTTTATGCAGGCTGACAAAGGGGGAGGGATGGTAATAATGTATACTAAAGATTATAATTTAGCAAGGGAACGAATTTTGAATAATGACAACGAATATTGTGAAGTTACTTTGGCACACATTGAAAGAAGTTATAGATATGTAAAATATAATTTGTACGAGTGTTTCATGAATGGTGATTTATCTTTAGATTTATACAATTTTCTTTAAGTGGCATCACCTAAATTAGGAATACTTTTTGGTATACCTAAGATTCACAAGAATCCTTTACATCCACCCTTTCGGCCATTTGTTTCAGCTTCAGGAAGTCACAGAAGGCATTTCTTTATGTTTAGACACACTGTTAAATCCATAAGTGCAAGTGTTACCCTCGTATATTAAAGATTCTTGGTATTTTTTAGAACAAATAAGGTTGTGTAATTTCAAACAAGAATTCATGGAACTTAATAATGAAGAATTTTTTATTATGATGGTAGATGAAGTGTCTTTGTATACTTCCATTCCACAAATGGAAGGAGTTGAATATGTATCTAACTGTTTGTATAAATACACTATGTGAAGTAATTCCACTGTAAAGTTATGTAACTGTTTGTTAGAATTGTTGTTAGAGAACAACTATTTTATTTTCAATAAGAAGTATTACAAACAACTGCAGGGAGTAGTGTACTAGGGGGTACTGTAGCCCCAGCCTATGCAGGTTTAGTCATGGGAAGGTGGGAGAGAGAAGTTTTGCCATCTGTTGATTTATACTCAGATATTACTTTTATTGCAGGTTTATTAACAATTTGTTTTTCACCATCAAAGGTCCTATTCACCATCACAAACAATTTTTATTAGCTTTAAACAAGAGTAATCATTTTTTAACTTTTACATTAGGTGATATAGGACATAAAGTAAATTATTTGGATGTAGAACTAGTATGGAATGGTATTAACAGATCTCTTTTCAGTAAAATTTACATAAAAATATATATACTAATAATTATTTACACTATAACAGTAATCATCCAAATTTCATGAAGCAAAACATGTCCAAAGGTCAATTCATCAGAGCTTCTCATATGATTAGTAATGACTCTAATTTTGATACAGAAGCAGAGTTTATCAAAGAGTTATTTTTACAGAGAGGTTATCCAAGTGACCTATTGGATAAGACTGCTTTAGAAATAAAGAACAGATGAACAGCAGATTTTCCATCTATTCTAGTTCGTGGACTAGTAGTTAAAGAAGTTATTTCATCCACCAGTCCAAATATTTCAACTCCCAGGTGTATCATCGACATGACTGTAGACAGTAAGAACGTTATTTCTGTCATTAGTGACAACTGGAAGGTTATTTTAGGCTACAGTGATTTACAGGAGGTATTGGGAAAAACTCCTAGTTTTGTACACAAAAAAGGTAACAACAACATTAAAGGAATTCTAGAAAAAGATCATACTAATGTGAACTTTATAACAACTGATAGACCTAAAGGCATATATAAATGTTATGGATGTAACACATACAGATATATTCATGAAAGACCTTATATCAATTTAAATACTTAAAAATACACTAATTCTGTTCTGGGGAGATTTAATTGTATCACTAATAATGTAGTGTATATCGCATTGTGTTTGGGATGCCCAGCCTATTATATAGGAATGACTACCAGAAATTTAAGTAAGTGTATTAAAGAGCATTATTATTCTAGTAAATTTAAGAATGACAATACTGCTTTATATTGGCATTCTGTTAATTGTACTTCATATAAAAAGTTCACATTTTCTATTTTAGAACACATTGCAAAAGATTTAAGAGGGGATAACTTGAAAAATAAAGTAGAAAGGAGAGAAACTTTATGGCAACTCAAGTTGGGGGCAGATAGCCCCCCAGGCTTGAATGAGGTGGTGAACATTAAATGTTTTTTAGCAGAAAGGAAACTGGCAATTTGAAATTCTAACACTAAAGGTACACTGTCATTTTAAGTAAATGTGTTTGTTTCACTAATTAGTTAATAAGGATTTGTTTTTAGTATTTAAAGAGTGTTTTAGTATTTATGATGAAGTCTGCTTGACGAAAGCATTAATAAAAAGTTTTCTAGGCTAATTTCATGGTTTGTCTTCTGGAAGCCTTCAGTGATTTTTTACTTTTGTTATTTGTTTCACTGGTAGCTTGATTTTTTGGTCTGTTGGTATTAGGTAGAGGTTGAGGTCAGTGCTTATGCTGCTGCTGACAATAGGCCTAGACTGTGAAGGAGAAGAGTGGTCAGGCCCAAGGTAGCCTTCCTGGAGATACATGAGCTGGAGATTATACAGTGCTACAGGGTGGACAGGGACATGCTACAAGAACTCACTGAGCTTTGCCACCTTCATCTCAGACCCAGAGCCAACAGAGGGGAACCCATCCCAATGGAAACAAAGGTATGTGTATCCCTTAGAATACTAGCTACTCATACTTTTCAAGAACAACTAGAGACATGATGGGGGTCTCACAGGCATCTGCATCCAGGGTATTCCACCAGTTCCTGGCTGCCATGCAAACACATGCCACTGAGCACATTTATTTACCCCACAACCCTGAGGAGATGGCCAGCAGTATGCATGTCTTCCACTGTGTAGCACACTACCCTGAGGTACAGGGTGCCATACACTGCACTCATGTGCACATCAAAGCACTGCTTGGTGAGGAGGGTAGAGTCTACATTAGCCACAAGGGTATCACTCCATCAACTGCCAGGTTGTGTGCAATGCCGAGGGCATCATCATGAGTGTGTTTGTGTTGGCAGCCCTGGCAGTTATCACAACTCCCATAGCTGGCATGCATCAAAGTTGTACCAGATGTTTGCCATGGGGAACATCCCGTCTGGCCATCTACTGGCAGGTGCTGGCTACGTACTGGAATCGTGGATGATGACACTCATCAGAAATGCACATACACCTACTGAAGAACACCATAAGGAGGCACACACACAAACTAGGAACATCATAGATCGTGTGTTTGGGTTGCTCAAGTCACAGTTATGCTGTCTCGATATTTCTGGTGGAGCCCTGCAGGACTCTACAGCCACAAGTGCACAGATGTTCACAGTATGTGCCATGCTACACAATATGATCCTGTGGAAACAGCTGTGGCAGGATCATCACATAGAAGCCCCCCCCACCAGTGTTAAGGTTCCCACAGCCACAGCCACAGGGGAACTTGGAAGAAGAACATACCTCTCAACCTGGAAACATCAAAAATCTGGACAAAGGCCCATGTAAAATAGGTACAAATCTGTACACTGATTAACATAAAATGTGAATACATAATTATGTAATCCCGCCCATCCCAATGGAATTGTAGGATACCAACTTTCAAACATAAACTGAAGAACAGACAACCAAACTATGGCCCCATACCCTGTAGTGAATGCTAACCATTTTTTTAAATGTGCAGCAATGATGTTCACTGTCAAGGGAGAAGATGATGAACCTTAGGATTTTGTTTTTGATGACCTGCAGTATGTGGATTTTGTGGTAAAAGTAGGGCATTTAATTGTACGCAATATTCTAATCTTAGCAAAAGAATATTATATTTCCTAGGACCTCCAAATGTCATTGTCCATGGCCTACTGATCAGTGGCATACCTAAATTTGTGTCACAGGGCTGTCTTTGAGTTTGCCGCCCTTCCACCCATCACAAAATCATTGTCAAATGGGGCCCTCCATACACAGCCTTCCCCCCTGAGCCATTGCAATGTCCTATTACTGGGCTATTTCACCCCATTTACCATAAACACTGTAACATGCATACTGCTTTACTTCTACAATGATTATTTGGATTTTATTTAAAACCTTTGTTCTACATTTTATAGCACAAACACTAATAGACATCTGCTAAACAAAACAATACATTCTCACAATGAAAATAGACTTAGCATTAAAACTTTTCTGCCCTTGAAACTCAAATTCATTGAAACAGCATTGAAATCCACATTCAAAAAATGCATCTGGCCAGTGGCAGATAAAGATTATCTGTGGGCTGTTTTCAAATCATAGGTCCCTTGCACACAAAACATACATGTGTTCTTTCATACACCTTCTTGATTGTATTAAATTATATTCCTTGTATAATACAGCACACGTGTTACAGCACATTTTAAATGTATTGCTTTAAATATTTTTCCAGTAAGCAATGAATCAATAAAGACAAAACTGCCTGGTTCAGAACATTTTCATCATAAATGTCTACTCAAACTTCTATAATCCACCAGTATCAGTAAATATGCACAATCTCTGCAGAAGTAAAAGTCATCTAAATAATTCCATATTAAAGAGATCTGTAACTAATGAATAGGTTGTTGCTAGCAAACAACTTTGTATTTCATTGTTTCTTCTACAAATAAAGTGCCTGTTGCCCTTGAGGAACAAATTGCCCATGTTACATTAAAAAAAGATTAGCTAGTAATATTGCAATAGGGAATGGATTGCCAACTGATAGCAGGTTCATAGTTACTAGGTATCTCCACCAAAGAGGACATTTTCAGGACTGCAGCATCCACCTCCTTTACAAGTACAACACATTATAGTATCAGCAATACATCTACATACTGTGGGAGTAGAACCCACAGCCTTTTGTATCAAAAGGAAGCATTCTACCTGTCATGCTACTAACAGCACAAACAGACTTGGCATAAGCAGCACTAAATGTTTCTCCCCCTGAAGAACTATGCAGCACAAGAAATCTGGAAAAAGCCAAAATGTATTGGGGGGACAAAGGCCCAAAACCAGGGATACATTTTAAACACTGTCCGTATAATCTTAGAAAGTTGCTAAAATAAAATGTTTTGCGTTACCATGCATTTTCTGAAAAATAAGAAGACTGAGACTTAATGGCTATCAGTGAATTCAATTCTCACAGATTTGTTAGAAAACCACAAATTTTAAGAGGAACAGAAAAAAAGTATCAGCCAGACATTCCAAAATAAACAGCATATACACACACAAACACACACACACACACACACACACACACACACACACACACACACACACACACACACACACACACACACACACACATTGGCAGTAATGAAGCAGCACACACTACTTGTTAGCAGCAGTTCTCTTACTTGGTGAAGCATTCCCTTAAATGCTTTTTAAATTGCATAGGTCTTGATGTTTGTATGTTCAATGCATGCACACACCGGACTGTGGAATCGACCACCTATGCACTCCCCTGACAATGCACACACTGGACTATGGGATTGACCACCTATGGACTCCCCTAAAAGCAGGGCACAAGCCTAGTGCCATTAATTTGACCAACTAACCTTAAGATGAAAAGTAAAATAATTTTCTAGCACCTTAAAGGTTTTATTGTCATTAATATCCTGTATGTGGCATCCAAATCATGACCAAATCCTGCTACCAACTCACAATGTATACCTTACTGTGTGTGTTCAACAATAAGAAATAAGATCATAATGTGTAGAGGAAATGTTGTTCTTTCTAGTAAATGAAACTGTGATGCTTATTTAGATAATCACAGCATGCCACCCTCCCTTTCCATACTTAATTTTGGTTTGTATACATTACAAATACCTAGACAAGACTTAATCTATACTGGACACTGGTAACAAAGTCAGAAAGCAAGATTGCCTATAATAATAACAAACCTGACTATAACAACATGTAATATGTGCAATATAAAAAAAAGTTGGTAAATGATCAATGCAACTAGTTATTTCTGAACCATAGCTATCCCAATTTAAAAAGTCAACACAAAAAGAAATTCAGTATATCATAATGTAGCCTTTCTAAATTAAGCCTACATTTAACAACTAAGTCTTAATGTTTACCAGTCACAAAAAGTGGTCATTAGGGTAAGGTGATGATTACCTACATACTGCATAAACAGGAGCTTTAACAAAAAGAAACTAAAAATAAGAGCAGGAGGCTGTAAATCAAAGTAATACATGGAGCAGTGTGATTACACTCAGAAATCAGCAACAAGATAACCATGTCATGCACTTTTGTGACATCAGAAATATATATGACGGTGGGGACAGAGCCTTTATGGCTAACTGAAAGCAGCCATATTTTAGAGCTCCATATAACTAGTTAAATAAGACAGGAACAAATATTCTTTTTTTTTCTTCAAAGTATAAAATCTCTTTTAGAACATCAAGGTACAACTTGCATATCCAGCTAAGATAAGAATACTGTATGCCAACGAGATGAGGACATTTACTGACTTAGAGGAAGCCTCTTCATTTATTAAAACTAATAATTTGATTACTTTACCAAAAGATATGGATTGGATGATAACTTCTCTCAAGAGAACTGAAGAAACAAATGTCTGGACAGATGTCAAAAAGAAGAAGCAAAATAATGATTATGTTACAGACAAATCTCTCAAAGCATCTACTATGATATGAATTGTTTTAAAATTACTTTAAAGGACCAATTTTATTGCTTGGAATTTTAAAACAAAGGTAACTAACTGTTTGAATCTTTATCTATATTTTTTGAAAATAGATGACACATGAGAGTTTCCACATTACCTCAGGTATGTAAAACAGGGTACTTTTCTTTCACAGAAGGAGGGTTATATAGCACATAAAATATTTATACTGCAATTCAGCATGCATAGTATATGTGTATTTCTCTTAATTTTCTCTTTTCTTTCTCTCTTTTCTCATTATTTATTTTAACTGCATCCTGTCTCCCTTTCTAAATTCTCTATTTACTATACCAATATAGTCTGTAAATATTTAATAACTCATTATCTATACACAGAAAAATAATAGTCTAACATAATCTAGTTTTAAGGTAGACTAATTGGAATAGTGAAAATTAATTGTTATTACAATATTTATTAGATTAATGATAGTCACTGTTATGCTTATTGGGATTGGGGACATGTCCGTGATTAACTCTGAAATGTTCCATTCATGTACATATTTCCTTTGAATGATTTCCTTTTAGTATTAACAAATACATAAAAAGGAGGGAAAAATGTAGTGTTGGTTAAGAGAAGTGAAGCTTTCTTCACATTCTATTTGCGTTGCCATAGCAACAGTAAACAATTGCTGCAGTTTCTAAGGACACTGTGAACCTGCAAAGTGCATTTATCCTCACAGATAACAAATAATAAGAAAAAGTAATGTTGTTTAGTTATTAAAATGAAAAACAACCTAAACAAGGTAAAATAAATATATAAGAGGATTATTTGTAAATATTTTATGATTTATCCTCATAGGATTACATATTCCTGGAAACACAACTGAAATGTTCTCAAACTACATGTACACTGGAAATGTAGCTGCTTGATTAAAAAGTATTACTCACTTTAACATACTGATTTCACAAGCTGTCTGCACTGTAAAATTTACATTTTATATGTTACTTGAAATTGTCAGTTTCTAGAGCATATGAAAAGATACATATTACTTTTTGCAACATGTTATCTTTGCAGTTACCTCACACTCTGTACAAACTAATTTGGTAACTGATAGCTATTCATTTAAAATATCAGTTTAAATATTAAATGTGCCCTTGAAATGCTGTTGACATTTTGACAAAATATAATCTGAACTGTAAAATGAATGACTTGAAAGAAGTGAAGTAATGCATAAATTTCAAAGACAGTTCTTGACACTACAGTAAAAGTAAAAATATATATTCACAGGGAAGTATTGAAATGTTTTAGTCTTCCAGTTGAAATAGCTTACTGTCAACATTTTGCGATATCAGAAAGTTTGAAGAGCTAGGAGATTACTATTCTTTGTCTTTATAATGATTATTAGAAAGATGTTAGACTCTGCTTAGTTTAATGAATTGTGGCATATGTTTATGAGGAAAAGTGGACTAAATTACTCATATTGGGCTACACTCTCCTGGAAACTCAACTGAAATGTCCCCAAATTACTTGTGAATTTAAATGAAACTGCCTGATTAATAAGCATAATTTACTTTAACAACCTGAATCCATAAGCTATTTGTTCAATATATGCTACATTATATATGTCACTTGCATATGACAGTCTCTAGAGCACACGAAAAAATATGTATTATTTTTGCAACATGCTATATTTGCACTAACCATACAGTCTACACTAACTCAATTGGCAACTGACAAGTTATTTATTTGAAACACCAGTCTAAATATTAATTGTGCCCTTGAAATATTGTTGCCGTTTTGACAAAACAAAACTTGAATTGAAAAAGGAATCATTTGAAGAAGTGAAGTATTGTACAGAGATACCTATTGACACTACAATATAAGTAGAAATGTATACATGCAAGGAAATTTTGAAATGCTTTATACTTTTAGTTAAAATAGCTTATTGTTAACTTTTTGCTTTATCAGAAAATTTAAAGATCTAGGGAATTATTTCTAATTTGTCTTTTCTTTATAATGTTTACTTAGTCATTGACTTGTTTAATGGAATGCGAGTCATGTACAAGACAGACTACTGAATGTTATTTCTGTTTACCTATGTTTGCTGAATTTCTTTTATTATTACTGATTTAAAACAAGGGAAAGAAAGGGAAGGGAAATCTTTGATTTTGGTCAAGGGAGGAGAGGCTTAAGAGTATTCTAACTGCCCTGAGAACTCTCTAAGATGCTCTAAATGTTATTTGATTAATACTTACCTAAGGTAAATCTTGATTACCATATAGGTACCTTCACATTAATTCTAGACCTGATGTGATTACCCATTTTGGAAGCAGGAGGTGCACTTTGCAGGATGGGAATTGTCAGGGTGATCAAAGTTTATTCTTAGACTCTGCTTTGTAAATCTATAAATATGTAAAAGCACTGCACACTAGAATTTAAGGCGCCTCTACTCAGAGTCAGGTTACCACCGATAAGCCATGTCATTTCATAAGTGTAAGTTGAAGTTGGTGAGCTGTAGAGTGGGAAAGTAAAGGAAGACAGTACACCTACAGTAAATTCATATTTCATTGGTAATCACTCATTGCCTCCTGTAGAGTCCTTTTAGTCAACTTATTTTAGTAATAATCTATTTATTGTTGGCTTATTTATTGTATGCTCCTCTGTTGCATTAAATATATCCAAAATGACATATCTGACATGTTTGAGATCTCTTAAGGGTAACTAAATATTGGATATTTTCTAAGTCAACATAATAATTGTTTACACTACTAACATTCCACCCTGATATATAAAATACTATAGAACAATAATAGAATAATATAGAATTTCATATCTCTTTTAAGAAAATTCTCCATATATTAATTTAACATATGGAGTTCAGTTGATATTGTTGGTTAAAGGTATGAGTGATAATCCAATAGATCTATCTTTATCTATTGGATTAGGAATTACTTTTATTCCATGTTTAATGGGAAATTCATATTTACTTGTATTTGATACTTTACTTTTTTAAAGCCTGGCCATAATTTTACCCTACTTATATTTAAAGAAGAAAGAACTTTAAATTACACTCCAAAGTTTACACACATAAAAATAACATTCAATGTTATCAGAGAATATGGTATAACTACTATAATCAAAATAAAAAAAAGAAGCAAAACGTTTCTTCCAACAATAACTTGAAATGGATTTAACAGTCTTATCATTAAATACTAATGGCTTAAATAATGCAAATAAAATATCAAACTTACTAAAATATTTAAATCTAAATAAGGCACAAGTAGTATTTCTCCAGGAAATGCATTTTAAGACTAATGATAACTTTATTTGGAACCCTAAGGACTATACAGTCTTAGCTCATTCCTCCTATAGAACAAAGGCAAAAGGAGTATCAATTCTCTGGAAGAAAAACGTAATCACTCCAAAAGTTATTTATAAATATGAAGACAAAGAAGGTCTACTAGCATTTGTTATAATTAAGTTTAATAACAGAATATGTACCTTAGCTAATCTATATTAGTTCCCAGAAATTGGAGCAGGAATGGTTAAAAAATACCTACATTTTATTTCCAACAATTATAAAGGAAATTGTATACTGGGAGGAGACTTTAATTGTACCTTAGAAGCTTCTAAAACCACCAAGATGTCTTTTCACATAGCAACATTTCAAAATCCTTAAAAAAATGGATTGATTCATTTTATTTAATAGATACTTTTAAAGTAAAAGATGATAAATCCTTATTATTTTCCCATAAAGACCATAGATTAGGAACATAAACCAGAACAGACAAATTATTCATAGTTCAAGATTTACAAACAAAAATCCTCAACTTCTCAATAGTTCCATGCCCCTTCTCAGATCATGAATCTCTGATAATGAAGCTCCAAATAGAGCTTAAACCTGTAATCCTCTCAACTAGAATTCCATCATATATCATAAAAATTAAAGAATTCAGACCTTGGATGTTGTCAGAACTACAATTATTTCTTGAAATTAATAATACAACAGAAATCAGTAGAATCATGGTTTTGGACTCATTAAAAGCGTATTTATTTTGGTAAGACCCTTAGCTGGTACAAAAACAAAGTTAGAGAGTGGGAATCTGAATCATTAGACTTGCAAACCAGACTCTTGCCAGCAAAATCTAAAAAAAAAAATCAGAATTGTCCAGAAGTCAAAAAAGAAATAGAGGAATTAAATAAAAAATATAATGAAATTCTAAAACACAAAACTTGTTTAGCCTTGGAAAAATTAAAAATAAACTCATTAGCCACCACCCCCAGATATCTACATAACTTATCTACAAGAATTAAAATACAATCTAAAGCAAATAGCATTAGTAGTATATATCATGAAAAGAAAGGGAAAAAAAGAATCAGATATAGGAGACATCCTTGATGCATTTTGGTTCCATTATATGGAACACTTCAAAAAAGAGGATTTAGATACCAACCAGATAAACTTAGATACAAACCTTATCAATATAAAAAAATCACCAAAACTTAAAACTAGACCTACCAAGACCTATATCCTACAAAGAATTTGTTGACAAGATAAAAGAAAGTAAATCTAACAAAGCTTCAGGGATAGATGGCATAATTACGGACATGTACAAACTCTTTCCTTCAACAGTAATCTCCCTTTTTCATAAAACTTTGCTAGAAGTCCAGTCAGAAGCAAAAATACCACCCTCAATGAAATATTCTCTCATAACACCAGTTCTAAAAGATAATAAACCAACAGACCTTTGCACCTCATACAGATCTATATCATGACTGAATAATGATTACAGAATATTCGTGTCAATCCTAGATAACAGATTGAAAATCCCACTTTCAAGGTCAATTAATAATGATCAAACTGGGATTTTAAATAACAGGCACACACATGATAATATTAAAAGGATACTTACTCTTATAGATTATGTGAATAAAGACGATAGAGAAACACTTGTAATCGGATTAGACGTAGAAAAAGCCTTTGATTCCCTCAACTGGGAACATCTATTTAAAACTTTAGCATTATTTGAATGTCCTCCTCCCTTTATCTTATTACTAAAAAACATATATATTAATAACTTAGCCTACATTAAATTAGGTCCTTTCACCTCAGATTCTACCCTATAATGAAAGATACTAAACAAGGATGCCTCCTTTCTCCTATTTTATTTGCTTTGGCTATAGAAATACTTGCAGAAATAATACACAATAATTCAAGAATAAAAGGAATAGAAGTCTATGACCAGTACATATCTAAAATAATGCTTTTTGCTGATGATATTTTATTAACCCTGTCAAACTCCAGAGAGTCATTAGGAGAGCTAGAAGAAGTAATGGAGAAATTTTATAAGATTTCAGGTCTACACATTAATAGATCAAAATCAAAATTTCTCTTTTTAAATAAGAAAGAAGAACTACAAGTTACAGATAAATCCATCATAGGAAAATGAGAACGTATGCTAAATTACTTAGGAATAGTGTTATGCAAAAATATAAACAAAACAATATTAATAAATTATAAAAAACATTATTGAAACAATAAATGTATATATAGAAAAGTGGAACAAAATTGTATTAACTTTTGAAGACAGATTGCAATTAATACAAATGTTCTTATTGCCTTAAATACTATATGTAGCATTAGCAATACAGTTAATTTCTGAAAGATGCATTCTTAAGGAAATAAACTCACGTTTAATAAAATTTTTATGGTATCCCAAAAATAATAGAGTAGCTCTAACTTATCACACTAGACCCTGGAAACAAGGAGGATTGAACTTCCCAGAAATAGAAACATATATAAAAGCAACTGTGCTTAAAACTACAATAGACTGGATAAACCGAAATTATTTTGCCAACTGGAAAGAATTAACAACGGCTATATTAACAAATGAATTTAATCTGTTAAAAAAAAAATTAATATTAGACAAATCAAACAAACTCTGGCACATGCTATGCATAATTATACAATATAATATAACAAAACCTTTTAAAACAACACTGATTAATCATTACATCAATCCCTTTAGGAAACATCAATGCAAACATAGATCTAACACTTTGGTTTGACCTTTTAACCCCATTTACCATCACTAAGAACTTCCCTCACAAAATATATATGGAAACAATAACCTATTTGGAACAAAATGGATTCTTATGCTGGTTTCAATGAGTAAATAAATTAAATGTTTTAGATATACATATGATAAAAACTGCTTACAATAGTCCAACACAGGACTGCTTAACCTTACAAAACATTCTAATGTACACTCAAGATTTATGCAGATTAATTAATAATTCCTCATTTAAAGATATTCCAAATCTAATATGTTTTCTGTATGAATGTATATACAATAGTTGTGAAAAGAAAAATTCCATTTCAAATCTATATAAAGAGTTAATAACATATAAAACAATTCCCAAACCATCATACTGGCAGTTCTTAACAAAAGGTTATTCATTGCAGTTAAGAGAAGAAATTAAAAGTAACATCTTACTATCAGTTAATTACACCTATAACACACAGTACTGGAAAATATTTAACTGGAAATACTTACATAGAGCATTTTTAACACCAGATAGAATTAAAAAGATCAGTACTACTACAAATGGTTTTGGCTGGAGGTGTGAAAAGTCAAATAAAGCAGACTGGATTCATATTTTTTTATGAATGTAATAAAATTAAATCATATTGGAATGGAATCAATCATTTTTTATAAGCTTTATTTAATGAATCCTTTACCATAACTAAAGTATTGATAATACTAAATGTAAATGAAGGTCCCTACCTGAATAAGACAAATATGTATTTGTTATGGACAATACTTGCTATATCTAGGAAACGCGTAACCAGAAGGTGGAATTCAAATACATCCCCAACCTTGGAAGAATTCTACACTTTACTGAAGACAACTGCATTGATGGAAATAAAAATCAAAGAATGGCAAATCTATCCCAGGCCATTGGTAAATAATCCTTGGAAAAAAGTTATATCTTTTTTGGACACTCTGCAATAATCAATATTGTATCTCTGATAACTGATCTGTTAATTCTATACTTAATAACATACAGTGTATATAATTGAAAGTCAGGCTATTGTAAATATTGTGTATAGTTTTTAAAATGATATTTAATAATATTATGTAAATGTTATTTTAATTGACAATAAAAAATATTTGAGAAAAAAAAGAAATATTTATGACAAGGGTATAATTATCCAGCCTCACTCTATTTCACAGTTATCAGTCACCACAGAACTGCACCAGAAAATAACTCAAAACTTTAAAAACTGTAGTCATGCTCCTGGCTCCTCACTCAGACCTGCAGGTACATTTCTTAAATTTCTGTACAGTCTGCTTGCTCTATGGCAAAACGCATCACATACATGGTATCACAGTTTTGTTTTCTATAGAGCACTTACTGCTCCCTCTGCTCACCCAAACTTTGCACAGAAAGTATAAATAAAGAAAGAAAGAAATTAGATGCTATTGCAGACTCGTGGGTGGCCACAACTATAATGTGATCACATCATTATGCTGCAGGGTCATAAGGGTCATGTTACAACAAACTGTATTTTAAAGGGGCCATTCATAATTTTGCTGCACCTTGTAACTTTAAAGATTAAAATAAAATAAGTGTGTGTGTTGTGCACACTATGAGTGCGACAACGCCTCCAGTTATCCTCCTCTCCACTTTGGCTGGTTGCCTGCATCGAGTCACTGCTGTATTGTACCATTATTATTATTATTATTAGTATTATTATTACTTAATTTTACCTTCCCCAGAATACTGACTAAATGCTTGCAGCCACTGTCTTGTGGCATGGACAGTGAATAAAACTACTTCAGAATTTGTGTGGGAAAGGAAAGTCAGTCTGGTCTCATGACTTACCGATCAACTGCACCTTATGGGGAACATTATTTTTGGTCTTGAAAATTCTGTGTGACATGCTGTCCCGACTCCACACTGAAAGGTTTTGGCACACTCTGTGTTAAAAAAAAATAAAAATAAATATCCTCAGAAGAATAAATTGAATAGTAATATACCGTATTAATCCATCATCATCTTCTTTCAGCTGTTCCCATTAGGGGTCGCCACAGCTAATCATCTGTTTCCATTTCTTCCTGTCCTCTGCATCTTGTTCTGTCACACCAACCACCTGCATGTCCTCTCTCACCACATCCATAAACATTATCTTAGGCCTTCCTCTTTTCCTGTTACCTGATAGCTTCATCCTTAGCATCTTTTTACCAATATACTCAGCATCCCTCCTCAGCACATGTCCAAACCAAAGTAATCTTGCCTCTCTGGCTTTGTCTCCAAACCTTCCTACCTGGGCTAACCCTCTAATATACTTATTCCTAATCCTGTCCACCCTTGTCACACCCAGTGCAAATCTTAACATCTTTAACTTTGCCACATCCAGCTCAAACTCCTGCCTTTTTGTCAATGCCACTGTCTCCAACCCATATAACATAGCTGGTCTCACTACCCTCTTGTAGACCTTCCCTTTCACTCTTACTGGTACTCATCTGTCACAAATCACTCCTGACACTCTTGTCCACCCACTCCATCCTGCATGTACTCTCTTCTTCACCTCTCTTCCACACTCACCGTTACTCTAAACTATCGATCCCAAGTATTTAAACTCTTCCACCTTTGCCACCTCTACTCCTTGCATCCTCACCATTCCTCTATCCTCCCTCTCATTCACACTCATATATTATGTCTTAGTCCTGCTGACCTTCATTTCTCTTTTCTCTAGAGCATATCCCCATCTCTCCAGGGTCTCTTCCACCTGTTCCCTATTCTCACTGCAGATCACAATGCCATCAATATAACTATTTTGGTTATACTGATATGTAGTAACCCCAAAAGATGTAGCCATCATGCCATGAGCTTCCAAGTTGCAGCCGTTCACATTGTTCCAAATTGAGAGGTAGTATTCCACCATTATGAGATAAAAGATTGAGAGGTGATGCATCGGTTGAGCATCTGGGTGGACAATATAGCTATGGTTTTGTGCATGATGAATGTACAAAATTACGCATTGTAGTGGAGCGAATAGTGAGTGATGTCCCGGGCTAACTTTAAGAATAAAAAGAGATAGAAAATATAGTTGTAATCACTGGCATATCTATAACTACACATCAGCAAAAATAACATATTGGGTCTTCTAAGCAGTAACTAACTGGTTTACAAGATGGCTCAGTGGTAATCAAAATAATTCCATTTTCTTCTGATACCCCTTTCTTCTAATCAACTAGGTGAGCCATTGCTCATTAATGATGCTGCAGGATATGCTGGCAATACACGATGACATCAGTATGTACATGAAAATAAAAAAAAACAAAATCAGGATTTAAAGGAGCCACTTGGGAATTCATGGCACCCTATTATTTGAACCCCAAAAATGGTAAATACCGAGGAATCTGGTACAGTTGGGAGGTATGAAGATGAACCCCCCTGAGCCTGCCTATGTAGGCAGATGTAGGTGTGCCCAGTATGCCCTGGCCTTGGCAAAGAGGCAATGCATAGCACATGCACTGACAACCTAGGGTCCTAGGGACTGACACTGCACTCTGACTCACATACATAGTAAAAAAGATCCCAGCCACACCACACAACTTGTACCTTACCATGTATTGGATGTACATTGTGTGCATCAGACAGAGATAGCCCTGAAGCACTATCTCAACTGCTGCAGTCACAAGGTAAGTCACTCTTCTTTACAACGAATGTATGAGGTACTTAACTATGATAGCATATGTATGAACCTGCTGCATGTATGCAAGGGAATACAGTAGACTACTGGGCTACCTGCAGAGAACTAACAGCTATGTGGGACAACAGGCACTCTCTGTCCAATATTGGCTGCCCCATAAAATGCAGTAGGCCACAAGGCAGAAAAATCCACTGCACTATGCAAGGGAAATTCCAAACAGTGGGGCCATAGCACAGATGCATGACTGTCAATTCTAGAATCCCCTACCCCCAATACAGCCATGTTCCCATACAAAGGCAGTAACAGTATGTCAGCAAGGTCATAGCAGCAGACCAAACAGTCCCAGGGCTGTCATAAACAACCTGGTGACATGTCCAATTTCCTCAATATGCAAGGGTCAAAGTTATGTCTATCTGCTGTTGATAGTGTCAGGAATTAAACATAACTTTCTAGTAGCTGGTGTGGCTTAGTGGGCTAAATACATTAGCATGGTAGATGGTGTTCATGGTCAAAGCTGGCTGCACCTACAATTTTGCATGTGAGGTACTCCTATGGTAGGAGTCCTACAGACTTCTAAATATGTTTATTTGTTACTGCAAGAAAGTTGGACAATGCCAGAGAGAACAGAGGAACAGGCAGCCACAGCTATGGACAATACATATGCACTGAGTAACCTAGAAGGTGGCTAGTATAACAGCAGGTTGTAACAAGTCAGAGTAGCAGCAAGATGTACAGGCCATCCCATAACTTTTTCAGTACCTACAACAAGTCAGTAGGTACCATGTAGTTGTGTATTACCAAACCAACACAACTGTCTAAGGAGCAGAGCAGACATATAGGGCAGAATGCTGGACATCATGCGAAACAAGTACAGTCAGAGGTCAGAAGTCTGTAACCCTGTGTGAGGTGTTACAGCATGTACCCCCAGTTGCAGCATACCTACAGCTACTTAGAGCAGGAAATATGGAAAAATCCATGAACAGGAGTGGGACAAAGGCCCATATATAAGGAGAAGGATCAACTAGTTGCCAAACAAATGTAGACAGTGCAGAGAATAACAGGTCATCCAGTAGCATGGGTTCCCTGCTGTGGATGGAGTCACTAAATCAACTGTCCGTCATCATTTCCTAACATCAGTCTATAATGATTTGCCACTGATGTACCAGAAAATCAGAATGCTATGTTAAACATACCAGACATATGATGCAAAACCCTGTACAGTCGATTACAATCTGTACACACCCTAGCTATGACTCAGATATTATGTGCAGCACACAGCCAAGGAATCCCTTGGACATAATATCAGGGAGGGGATGTTGAATCCGGTGCAGCAGCCAATTGACTGTAGTACACAAAATCCTGGAATGGAGTACAGGTAGGTCTGGCATGGACTCATCTTGTAAGTACTAATGGTCATACTGGGCATGGTCCTACACTCAGTTAATGTCGACTCATGTCTGATAGCTCATATACCTAAAGAACTGAGATGTGAATATATCACTGTGCATTCAGACAGGTATGTATATTTATCTTTCTCTCCCTATCACCCTTAGACCTAATTACCCTTATCTATCAGTATGTGGCACATAAATATATGTATATGTATCTATATATTTATATATAGAGATATAACAGAGGTAACACACATATATATTTATATTTATATAAATATATAAATATATATACACACACACACACACACACACACACACACACACACACACACACACATATATATGTGTGTGTGTGTGTGTGTGTGTGTGTGTGTGTGTGTGTGTGTGTGTGTGTGTAATATATATATATATATATATATATATATATATATATATATATATATATATATATATATATACAGAGCCACATAAAGGTGTACAGTGATGTAGTGCTGCAGCCACTTGTACACCAAATGAAACTGGTGGTGTGTGCAAGTAGTACTGTGCGCCATAATGTGTACTAGTAGGTAGGCAGGGGTTCTAATCTCACATCACTCACCTTGTGTGTGTGTATATGTACATATTTCCCATACAGTAGTACAGACAGGCCTATATCTGTACAATGGTCAATCGTTTTATGGCCCTTTGACTAGCGTCCTACTCAACAGTGGCCTCCCTGTCAATAGCTGTGGATGTCATCCACCTTGTCAGCACTGGCAGACACCATCCAACCACATAAGCTCCATGGCCCATTCGATAAGTATGTTGTATAATAGTGTAAACTGCTAGATAGGTAGGGATTCTAATCTCAGAAAGGGTAATCTGTGTGTGTGTGTGTGTGTGTGTGTGTGTGTGTGTGTGTGTGTGTGTGTGTGTGTGTGTGTGTGTGTGTGTGTACATACATCCCTTGAAGCAGTGTGTTAATCTTGCCTATCTGTGTGCAATGGTTATACATTTTCAGGCCCTGTCAACCTCCCCTTTGTCCTCCTTTACAGGACCTGCTGATGTCATCCACCTTAACAACACTGGCTGACACTTGCAGAACACGTACACTCTGTGGCACATGCAATATGTATGTAGTACAATAGCATAAACTACCTGTATAGATAGGAGATTCTAATCTCAAAAAGGGCAACTGTGTGCGTTTGTCTGTAAATATACCCCTGTGCAGTAGTGTGTCTGTCATGCCTATGTGTGTGCATTGGTTATACATTTTAAGGCCCTGTGAGTAGCTGCTGGTCCTAAATACCCACATCTAAGTATGCATAAATGCTATCTGCCATCACCTACATTTGTAGGTATAGCACATCCAGGTGACATGTAGCATTGTCACAAGGTATGCATGCAGGATTATGCTGTCTGCCCCCATTGCCCATGATACATGTTCTACACATATGCACCTAGGTAACCATGAACATATACAGCTGTTCCTTGCTGATGTCATATTTCCACTTTGCAACCATGCATTCTTGAGCTGCTGTACTGCCAGCAAGTCTCCACAACATAGCTACTCAGACCTCTGTAACAGAAACATACCCAGCTCTGAGAGACACCTGTCAGTCTATAACAACATCACCAATCTAACATCATGCAACAATGGTGCAAACACTTTGACGTGTACTCATGATGCACCCCAGCATACAGCACCTGTCATGGCATAACAGAACAGCACTACAATATGTCATGTTCTTTACTATAGACATCCTGTGCATCAGTCACATATTTGCATGTCCTTGCATCAATGGTATGTGTGGCTTAGATGTGGCACAGGTATCACCACATGCACAGGGTGTAGTGTGGGGTGCCAGAGGCCTAGGCTGTGCCAATCAGTTGACATAGTGTGTGTGAGACACAAAGGATTGCTGGTCAGCTGGGCCATGGAGAGGTGCCGTGTGTGTCTGTTTGTGACCAGCAGGTGACAGTGATGTATGTGTGTGCATGTACACAGTCAGGCCATGTACTAGCCCTACATGTGGGTATGTTGGACAGCTGTGGACCATACAAGGCAAAATGGACAGCTTACTGCCTCTGCCATGAACATGTGAACTTTCTCTGCCAGGAATGGCACTGGCACCACTATGCCCAGGGTCAGATGCGGTACTAGTTGTTGATGGTGACTGGTGTCTTCTGGGACCATGTCCCTCATGGGAAAAACCAGGACCATGTGCCCATGCCCTGCCACTTCATGGTGTGAACACCAGTCTCTCTTCTGTAGTACTGGAGGTACTGCCACTATAGGAGCATGAGTGTGCATGCCCATGTGGACTCTCAGTGGTTGTTGCTGCTGACCTTTGGTCACATGTTTGACTCCTTACTCCCACCACATGTTCTAGCACAGACAATGTGCGGTCAAGGACTGACAATGTCTCATGCCACTGTCTGTCCACTACATCAGTGAAATTATGCATGGTATCACCAATATGGTGGAGGAAGTCACAGATGTCAGACAGTGATGCATCCATCATCCTGAGCATGCACCTATTGCATTTAGAACATGCCTGTGCCTTCATGATGGACCAAAACATGCGTCAGGTGATTCATGATGTGACACCTGTGACAGGTGGTGGATGGGCAGCAGTCCTCCTTTGAGCACCCCTGTAATTCTCCCTGTGTGGGACTTCGCCAGCTCTCTGGCCATGGCCATTGTCTTCACTCACTGATGCCATTGTCACCACACTATTCTGTTCCATGCCGCCACACTCTGGCTGACCGGTATTTGTGGCTGCAGAGGACTGGGTGTTTGTGGGCATACTGACTGCGTACAGGGACAAAGGTGGAGGAAGTGGGATGTCAACCCATGGGACAGATTCAGTCCCCAACAACCCGACCTGTGCCTCACTGTGGCCACCATCATTTTCAGAGTCTGATGAGACAGTGACATCAGGTTGTGAGGGGGACAAACACCAACTCCCACAGTCCTCTGTGAGGAGGAAGACAAAATAAGTACATTCTACCTGCACTATTATGTATAGTGAGCCACACACACATATACAGGTGAGGTACCACAACTGCAGTACATATAACACATCTTACTTCTGATCCCATGCACAACACTCATGCAGACTACAACATACACACACAAAACAGGCCAAGTAAACCACATGCACTGCAGATACATCCAGTTAATATTGTGACTACTATACACCTGTGAGATTAGCGACATGTCAGTGTATGTGGTAGTCCTATACCTAAACACAGTGCACTTGTCTTCAGCATACTATTGCCCCTGAATAGCAGACTGCATAGACCTTCATAAAAATAAGTGCAAATATGTTACAGATTCTACACATACACTACTGTGATTACTGATACAATGTACTGCAGTTAACCCCTCCGAGACTGACCATACTACTAGTGTATTTTGGCTAAGCATATCAGTTGTGCATACAGAAAAATGGCAGCTCCTAACATTGTTTGGGTATATATCAGCCATACAAAATCATTATCACACTCACTGGGTATAGAACATTGGACTCCAGCCACACTTGCCAGATCTATGGAAAGGTGAGGGAGAGGTATCATCAGCAATAAAAAATGTGGTATTGTTACAGGATAATATGTGCATATAGCTACATGTACAGTAGGCACTGTGATACTGCCTACATTGCTGACACACAGGCATGCGTTACAAACAACCCTCCCCATGCAGATTGACCTGACTTCCATGTACTGGTATGCAGATGCTGCTACAATGACTGATACAGTATTACAATGATGCATACAGGAGGCTTACCTGCATGCTCATTTGCTGTGGAAGCTGTGGCACCCACCTCCACGATGTATGGGGTGATGGATGCTTGGGAGCTGGTGGTTGATCCCAGGTTCACCAGGAATTCCTCTGTAGCCAAGAGTGATTCTACTGCTGCAGGCCCCCCACCAGTGGCAGCACAGTCCTTGGCCACAGCAGTGGCCCTTTGCCATGCAGAATTTACCATGTCCATCACCCTGTGATGGACCTGCTCATAGCTTCTATCCTGTAGCCCTATGCAGTTCACTGCTGTGAGAAGGTCAGCCCATATTGCAGAATGTTGCTCATGACTGTGGCGAGTCCTGGAGAGCAGAATGGCATGATGCAGTTTTAGACCATCCAGGATCACATCATTGTCAACGGCTGTAAATGGCAGGTGCCTCCATCTATACATCCTTTCTGAAGGGCAAGAATAGGGGAACACATCACAGGACCACATACATTGCTCTCCCTTATGTGCACTCAGCATACCCACATTGTCTTGTACTATGCACTGCTACTTCCGACGTCATACCCCACCATCTGTCAACAGAGTCTATATGTGGATATCAGCAACAAAGTAGCAATACCAGTTATGTCCCTGTGTGCCGTGATGGAGAGTGCTGAATGACTACACTCCAATCAGTGCCATCTACTGTGTTGTCTCCCCCATGGCTGACATCCCAATACCATGTCAGACAGCCACTCTTCGACAAATAGGTGTGTGTTATTACGAGTATATGGGGATAGTCCAGCAACAGCTGTATTCCACAATGACAGACAGCAATGCCAGTGTGCTGTAGGGTATCTTCCCTGTAGGTGTCATACTTCTCCAGTATACAGATTTATGTGGAATGTGTATGTGTGCCTGATATATGTGATCCCTTTGCCAGAAACATGTGAATGTCTGGCAAACAGTTGGACAATAATTGTTGGTTGTTCTTAGACTGTGGAGAACCTGTCTGTCACACTCCAGAACCCTCAAAATAATTTATGCTACATTAATATCTGTTACTGTATTCATACCTGTGCATTGTATGATCATTATGTACACTCTGTCACTGATGTTGGGCCTGTGTCTCCCCACTACTAATGGTTATGACCTGCAGTCTTGCTGTATGGGGTTGCCAGGTATGTTACCCATAGCTTTGAAGTGATGAGATATGAATGTCAACAACACAGTGACCCAGTCAGAGTACATAAGGGACATCAGGGACACCTGTACAGTGTCTGGGCTATTCCTGTGTGACATTCACAGACTGAGAGGAGCTGAATGAAAGTACATGATGTGATATGCTATCTGTGTCCACCATTAATCACTGTCACTATATGTAAAACACAATCCAGTGGCATTCATACAGGAGCTGACCATTGTAGGAGGGAGTGACAGAGCCACATCTGTGATATAAGTCATGCCAGGAAAGTCGTAAGGTATGGCTGTAGCTTTTGGACAGCAGACTATCAGCAACATGTCATTCCCTGAGATAAACTACAGGCCTACTGTTGTAACCTCTATTCCCCATAACTGCATCCTTCCATCTGTGTCCCATTAGATTGTATTATATACCTGGTAGAGTGCTGGACTCCTTTTGTGCAGAAGTCTTGAAGAAAACCTATTCTGAAAACACAGTCTGGCTTAGTAAAGCAAGGTACAGACCTGTTTACCATAGGCAGCTGTTTGCCTTTTGTAGGTAATGCTCGATAACAGGCAATTGCCTGTGTAACAATCAGTGGCTCTGACTTGCTAATTGCATCCAGAACAGTTGTGTTGCAATTTCATTAACCAATGACACGGCACAACAGTGCAATATTTAAGGCCTTCATGTAGGCCTTGGCCCCTTTCCCAGATTTTGTGAAGAATATTACTGATGTGTGGAGTCTACATCATCACATAGGTTAGGTACAAATACTGGCCACTGTTGGGATTTATGTGGCATGTACACAATTTTGCATGTTATATTTGGACATTGTTAAATAACTCTCTGATTATATGGCAGTTCAGTGTTAAACAATATGGGCTGAGGTCAGTAAGGGAGATGACAGATGTGTCATACATCATACACATCAGAATAAGCATGCTGCTGCAGTAGATGCTGGTCTGTCAGTTGTTTATGTTTGTGGTGGCAGATGGTGACACATGTCCCTGTTGCTTGACCTCTGCCCCCCAACCTTTCATGTATGGGTGTAGTATGAATAACCTGTTCTTGGAGGTGTGAGGTAAAGTAGGTCTGTAGGAGTTAGCTTAACATACTGCTGGATATTTTGTAGGTTGCTGCGTTTTGCCCAGGACTCATAATGGGGAGTATGAACACTTTGGAGGACAGCAAGCTGTATGTGTCAGTGAGGGAGCAGTGTCAGCTCTGTTGTTACAGCAAACCCAGGGTGAGGGTACCCATAACAGTCCAGATGAGGCATGTGCTTAAGGTACATATGTTATGTAACAGTACCAATCGGAGAGAGTTAGGCGACATATAGGTAGCCTATACATATTTGTGCAGTGTATCCCTACATGCAGGCATTTGGCGTGCTAAGATGGGTAGCAGTGAATGTAATAGCAGCAAACTGTTTTGGTTACAATTGCAGGACTCAGTAATTATTTGTTGTATTCACAAGCATGTCATTGAAGAACAACACACTGGATTCGAACCCAGGACTGTGAGTGGCAAAATATACAGCCTACTAGGGATTTAACAGACTGAATTACCGAGTCAATACTGCAGCAGCTGTATCTGCAAGATATATGTGCATGCATACAGTCTGTTACACAGGAGTTGCATTAGCATGTGTGTTTGTAGGGGTAGGATGTGTGACACTGAACTGTCTGTCATGATTTTCTAACTTTACTCTGCTCTGACTTGTCAGTACTTTAGTGCACAGAAAAGGTTTTGCAACAACTGTGCCAAAAGTAGGTGACACAAATGTGGTGATTCTGCAATTGTCTGTGCACTTGACAGCTATACCTGCTATCCCAGGCCTCACATACATACATCATTATTTATTTGGTTGTGTACTGGTTTGGTGTCTGCATCACAGTTCCAAGTATACTGCCAGTTTTCCCATTATATGTGCAAGCAGAGTGTCATTGGCAAACAGGATATGTTTATGGAAACAGCTATTTTACTTCAGAGCTGAGTGGCCTAGTGGGCTAATGTGCTATGCTGTAGTTGAGAGGGTCCCAGGTTCAAGACTTAGCAGCGGTAATTGTTTTGCAGATGTGCCTAATAGTGTCAGAAACACAGAAAGTGATTAAGGTAGTTTTAAGCAGTTTCAATCAGGTTTGCCTGGTGCACAACGCTGCTTAGCTCTGCTAATTTTAAAAAAAAAGAAAAGAAAAAAGGGGTGATAGGACAGTGGTGAACTGGAGGCAAGCAGGGGGAATAACATACTGAAAGGCAGATAGGGATGTTCAAGATGGGTGTAGGAAAGGACCATAGCTCCCCATTTCTTCTACACAACAACTGTGGAGGTTATAGACAATTTGGAATTTGGAGCCTCTGAGGGCAACATAAATGTGTTGCTTTATTCATGTAATGATTAAAGTGTGTCCAGTGGATGTGTGTGCGAAATGGAGAGCTATGTATGGGGTGATATTTTTTGTGGGACAGATGCCCATTTTTTTTTTTTTAAGGAGAGAGTTGGATATTGTGGAAGGGATATAGGTACGTGTGGGAGGTAAGTTGGGTAGGAGAGGTAGCATTTACAAACAGACAAGACAGCATACAGGAATGGTGTGTGACACATGAGGGGGGTAAACACCTTGGACAGGGAGGGTGTTGTGGAATCAGAGAGCCATGTGCCCCAGATGGCAGCAGTGAGGCTGATCTCCCCAACCATGGGCAGTCAACACTGCTCCTTCACTGACCCAGAGCTGGCTGTGCTGGGGGCTGGGCACCAAGACCACCTTGGCCCTCTAGGTTGACCAGTCTGTCCTCAATCTGGTGCAGGCCAATCCTCAAAGCCACAGTGCACGATCCTGTGCACCATCCTTGGTAGCTGTTGCTGGGTGCCAACCCCCACTCCACGCCTGCTATCTGGGGGGAAAGGCCCTATCCCCTGAGGTGGTTCCACCCATAGGTGGTGCAGGCCAAGCAAAGGCGGCAGCACCAGGTTGGGTCCCAGACATTATGGGACCTGGTGGCAAGGCCAGCTGAGGTAGAGTAGGAGGATCACCATGAACAGATCTATCCAGTTGAGCTATGGTGTTGAGGTATTTCAAATTGTATAGGTTAGTAATGAACAGAACATTTCGTTAGTTATAACAGCATGCCAGAAAGTTGCAAATAACCCAATAACATCACATTGCATAGCATGTGGAACACAACAATACATGAGATAACAGTCAATATAGTAACAGCATACCAGTAACAGTTACAGCAGAAGACCAACAACATATATAATTCAACAAGGTATGTTAGTATGCAACCATTGTAATACATAACAATAATAAAACACAAGGTTCAATAAAATGTTGTGGAACAACAGATGTTAATAGTAAACCATAACTGATGTATAACAATAATAAAGAATGCTGCAGATAGGGGTGTGGAGAGAGAAATACAGTTCATTAATAAAAGTATAGGCTATATTTGCAACAGTACTCTTATGTTCTGCCCTTACATTATGTATAAGACTGCCCTATAGCTACTATTGCACATACATACCTCTTAAGCTATCTGCATGGGACAGTATGGGCCAACTCCAGGGGACTATTACATGTCTGGGGGACATACATGACTACCGAGGTGTACTGTGGACTGATGTAGTGTGACTGTGCTATTCATATAAGTCATGTCCATGATAGATCCATGAATGAGGGATTGGGCAACAGTGGTCACAGTCCATGACAGCGTGACACTTGAGAGACATGTATAGTGCACAGTACAAAGAATTTACGACTATCATGCCCTCCTTGGCAGGCATGGGGTAGACTATCAACAGACATTCACAGACACAACAGGCATACAGCCATACCAAGATTATACATTTTATTTATTGTATTAACTTTTATTAGTATTGTACTTGTTCCCTTTATTTTCAGATGTCTTATCACATTGCTGAGCAATCCTGTTAACACTCTGGTACATCTGAACACAGAAATGATTAACCCATTCTAATGGCTACTACAGCAGTTTATTTACCTGTAATTTCTGTGGGGAGAACATCTGTTAACAATACATAAATGCTTCAATAATATTTAGTAGTATTTGTCCCTGGATTAGAACCCTGGTCTGTGTGTGACAAAATATACATCCCACCTATAATTTATCAAACTGAGCTACTGAGTTACTGCTGCATATTGATTGACTGATATGTGCCTAGAGCTGACCTGGTAACAAACTAGGACCTGGTAATACAGGTAGAGTGTTTTAGAAGACTGCAGTGACACTGATGTCCCAGTCACTAGGTTGAATAAGGGTAAAGTTACAGTCAACCGCCTGTGCCAGGATCTGCCACATAACGCACGCACTTAGGTCACTCCACAACTGGTACAAATATGACTCTTTCATTGTCCATGTCGGTGTGAATGACCTGAGATGTACCTCCCTGGACTACATGAAAACAGACATAGAGGAGCTCTTGCATCTTGTAGCCCAGGTAGGTATGACCCTAGCTTTGAATAGCATCCTACCATCACCCAGAATGATAACACAGTACAAGCAGAAAAGGATTGACTTCAACAATTGGCTAAGTTTCTGGTGTCATTCTAAGGGGATACAGTATCTGTCTGCCTGGGATGACATGATCAACAGACCTCGATGTTTCACCAAAGATGGCCTGCACCTGTCACCCCAGGGATTCCGAATACTGGCCAAGGCTTTTGCCACCCTTATAGTGCCTTTTTTAGGCAATGTCCTGAAGACAAAATTACCACCATAACAGCTATAAGCAAACAAAATTTGAGGGTAATGCTACTCAACACTAGAAGTCTAAATCTCAAAATGCACTCATTTGAAACACTCCTTAAAATGGAGAACATTGACATCTGTGCAGTGACCGAGACCTGGTTCAAGGCTCCAGATAGCACCCCAGCAATAAAAGGCTATAATTTATACCATACGTTTTGGCCCCTAAACCTGGACCGAAGCACTAAAAGTGTTGGTGTCTCCATATTCATAAAGGATATGCACACCTCCAGACTAATAGCCCGACAAAACACATCAGAGATGCTTCAGGTACAACTAACACTGGGTAAAACTGCAATCCAGGTTGTAGCCTGCTATAGATCCCCCACCATGTCCCAATACTCCCACTCCACATTCCTAAACACACTGAAAAATATTAGGCTACAACCCAATACCCTTATACTGGGAGGCTTTAACTACCTCTCCATTAACTAGGAAAATTACTATCTATCTTTATCTATTGGATTAGGAATTACTTTCATTCCATGTTTAATGGGAAATTCATATTTACTTGTATTTGATACTTTAGAATTATTGTTTTATAGAAGTACTTTTTTAAAGCCTGACCATAATTTTACCCTACTTATATTTAAAGAAGAAAGAACTTTAAATTACACTCCAAAGTTTACACACATAAAAATAACATTCAATGTTATCAGAGAATATGGTATAACTACTATAATCAAAATAAAAAAAGAAGCAAAAAGTTTCTTCCAACAATAACTTGAAATGGATTTAACATTCTTATCATTAAATACTAATGGCTTAAATAATGCAAATAAAATATCAAACTTACTAAAATATTTAAATCTAAATAAGGCACAAGTAGTATTTCTCCAGAAAATGCATTTTAAGACTAATGATAGCTTTATTTGGAACCCTAAGGACTATACAGTCTTAGCTCAATCCCCCTATAGAACAAAGGCAAAAGGAGTATCAATTCTCTGGAAGAAAAACATAATCACTCCAAAAGTTATTTATAAATATAAAGACAAAGAAGGTCTACTAGCATTTGTTATAATTAAATTTAATGACATAATATGGACCTTAGCTAATCTATATTAGTTCCCAGAAATTGGAGCAGGAATGGTTAAAAAATACCTACATTTTATTTCCAACAATTATAAAAGAAATTGTATACTGGGAGGAGACTTTAATTGTACCTTAGAAGCTTCTAAAACCACCAAGATGTCTTTTCACATAGCAACATTTCAAAATCCTTAAAAAAATGGATTGATTCATTTTATTTAATAGATACTTTTAAAGTAAAAGATGATAAATCCTTATTATTTTCCCATACAGACCATAGATTAGGAACACAAACCAGAACAGACAAATTATTCATAGTTCAAGATTTACAAACAAAAATCCTCAACTTCTCAATAGTTCCATGCCCCTTCTCAGATCATGACTCTCTGATAATGAAGCTCCAAATAGAGCTTAAACCTTTAATCCTCTCAACTAGAATTCCATCATATATCATAAAAATTAAAGAATTCAGACCCTGGATGTTGTCAGAACTACAGTTATTTCTTGAAATTAATAATACAACAGAAATCAGTAGAGTCATGGTTTGGGACTCATTAAAAGCGTATTTATTTTGGAAAGACCCTTAGCTGGTACAACAACAAAGTTAGAGAGTGGGAATCTGAATCATTAGACTTGCAAACCAGACTCTTGACAGCAAAATCTAAAAAAAAAATCAGAATTGTCCAGAAGTCAAAAAAGAAACAGAGGAATTAAATAAAAAATATAATGAAATTCTAAAACACAAAACTTGTTTAGCTTTGGAAAAATTAAAAATAAACTCATTATCCACCACCCCCAGATATCTACATAACTTATCTACAAGAATTAAAATACAATCTAAAGCAAATAGTATTAGTAGTATATATCATGAAAAGAAAGGGGAAAAAGTATCAGATATAGGAGACATCCTTGATGCATTTTGGTTCCATTATATGGAACACTTCAAAAAAGAAGATTTAGATACCAACCAAATAAACTTGGATACAAACCTTATCAATAAAAAAAAATTCCCAAAAACTTAAAACTAGACCTACAAAAACCTATAATCTACAAAGAATTTGTTGACAGGATAAAAGAAAGTAAATCTAACAAAGCTCCAGGGATAGATGGTATAATTATGGAAATGTACAAACTCCTTCCTTCAATAGTAATCTCCCTTTTTCATAAAACTTTGCTAGAAGTCCAGTCAGAAGCAAAAATACCACCCTCGATGAAATATTCTTTCATAACACGAATTCTAAAAGATAATAAACCAACATACCTTTGCACCTCATACAGATCTATATCATGACTGAATAATGATTACAGAATATTCATGTCAATCCTAGCTAACAGATTGAAAATCCCACTTTCAAAGTCAATTAATAATGATCAAACTGGAATTTTAAGTAACAGGCACACACATGATAATATTAAAAGGACACTTACTCTTATAGATTATGTGAATAAAGAAGATAGAGAAACACTTGTAATTGGATTAGACACAGAGAAAGCCTTTGATTCCCTCAACTGGGAATATCTATTTAAAACTTTAGCATGATTTGAATGTCCTCCTCCCTTTATCTTATTACTAAAAAACATATATATTAATAACTTAGCCTACATTAAATTAGGTCCTTTCACCTCAGAATCTATCCATATAACGAAAGATACTAAACAAGGATGCCTCCTTTCTCCCATTTTATTTGCTTTGGCTATAGAAATACTTGCAGAAATAATACACAATAATCCAAGAATAAAAGGAATAGAAGTCTATAACCAGTACATATCTAAAATAATGCTTTTTGCTGATGATATTTTATTAACCATATCAAACTCCAGAGAGTCATTAGGAGAGCTAGAAGAAGTAATGGAGAAATGTTATAAGATTTCAGGACTACACATTAATAGATCAAAATCAAAATTTCTATTTTTAAATAAGAAAAAAGAACTACAAGTTACAGTTAAATCCATCATAGGAAAAAAAGAACGCACACTAAATTATTTAGGAATAGTGTTATGCAAAACTATAAACAAAACAATATTAATAAATTATAAAAACATTATTGAAACAATATATATATATATATATATATATATATATATATATATATATAAAAGTGGAACAAAATTATATTAACTTTTGAAGACAGATTGCAATTAATAAAAATGGTCTTATTGCCAAAAATACTATATGTAGCATTAGCAATACAGTTAATTTCTGAAAGATGCATTCTTAAGGAAAAAAAAAAACTCATGTTTAATAAAATTTTTATGGTATCCTAAAAAGAATAGACTAGCTCTAACTCATCAAACTAGACCCTGGAAACAAGGAGGATTGAACTTCCCAGAAATAGAAACATATATAAAAGCAACTGTGCTTAAAACTACAATAGACTGGATAAACCCAAATTATTTTGCCAACTGGAAAGAATTAACAACGGCTATATTAACAAATGAATTTAATCCGTTAAAAAAAATTTTAATAGTAGACAAATCAAACAAACTCTGGTACATACTATGCATAAGTATACAATATAATATAACAAAACCTTTTAAAACAACACTGATTAATCATTACATCAATCCCTTTAGGAAACATCAATGCAAACATAGATCTAACACTTTGATTTGACCTTTTAACCCCATTTATCATCACTAAGAACTTTCCTCACAAAATATATTGGGAAACAATAACCTATTTGGAACAAAATGGATTCTTATGCTGGTTTCAATGAGTAAATAAATTAAATGTTTTAGATATACATATGATAAAAACTGCTTACAATAGTCCAACACAGGACTGGTTAACCTTACAAAGCATTCTAATGTACACTCAAGATTTATGCAGATTAATTAATAATTCCTCATTTAAAGATATTCCAAATCTAATAAGTTTTCTGTATGAATTTATATACAATAGTTGTGAAAAGAAAAATTCCATTTCAAATCTATATAAAGAGTTAATAACATATAAAACAATTCCCAAACCATCATACTGGCAGTTCTTAACAAAAGGTCATTCATTGCAGTTAACAGAAGAAACTAAAAGTAACATCTTACTATCAGTTAATTACACCTATAACACACAGTACTGGAAAGTATTTAACTGGAAATACTTACATAGAGCATTTTTAACACCAGATAGAACTAAAAAGATAGGTACTACTACAAATGTTTTTTGCTGGAGGTGTGAAAAGTCAGATAAAGCTGACTGGATTCATATTTTTTATGAATGTAATAAAATTAAATCATATTGGAATGGAATCAATCATTTTTTACAAGCTTTATTTAATGAATCCTTTACCGTAACTAAGGTATTGTTAATACTAAATGTAAATGAAGGTCCCTACCTGAATAAGACAAATATGTATTTGTTATGTACAATACTTGCTATATCTATGAAATGCGTAACCAGAATGTGGAATTCAAATACACCCCCGACCTTGGAAGAATTCTACACTTTACTGAAGACAACTGCATTGATGGAAAAAAAAATCAAAGAACTGCAAATCTATCCCTGGCCATTGGTAAAATAATCCTTGGAAAAAAGTTATATCTTTGTTGGACACTCTGCAATAATCAATATTGTATCTCTGATAACTGATCTGTTAATTCTATATTTAATAACATACAGTGTATACAACTGAAAGTCAGGCTATTGTAAATATTGTGTATACTTTTTAAAATGATATTTAATAATATTATGCAAATGTTATTTTAATTGACAATAAAAAAAATATTTGAGAAAAAAAAAAGTAATATTTATGACAAGGGTATAATTATCCAGCCTCACTCTATTTCACAGTCATCAGTCACCACAGAACTGCACCAGAAAATAACTCAAAACTTTAAAAACTGTAGTCATGCTCCTGGCTCCTCACTCAGACCTGCAGGTACATTTCTTAAATTTCTGCTTGCTCTATGGCAAAATGCATCACATACATGGTATCACAGTTTTTTTTTTCTATAGAGCACTTACTGCTCCCTCTGCTCACCCGAACTTTGCACAGAAAGTATAAATAAAGAAAGAAAGAATTAGATGCTATTCCAGACTTGTGGGTGGCCACAACTATAATGTGATCACATCATTATGGAAAGAATTAACAACGGCTATATTAACAAATGAATTTAATCCATTAAAAAAAACAGTGGCCTCCCTGTAAACAGCTGTGGATGTCATCCACCTTGTAAGCACTGGCAGACACCATCCAACCACATAAGCTCCATGGCCCATGCTATAAGTATGTAGTATAATAGTGTAAACTGCTAGATAGGTAGGGGTTCTAATCTCAGAAAGGGTAATTTGTGTGTGTGTGAGTGTGCGTGTGTGTGTGTGTGTGTGTGTGTGTGTGTGTGTGTGTGTGTGTGTGTGTGTGTGTGTGTGTGTTCATAGGTTCATAGGTTCATAGGTTCATAGGTTCATACTAGGCTATCTGCCCTAGGGCATTTATAAGCCTAGCCAGAGTGTGTGTGGCTTTCACCACCCCTTAGGATGAGAATACTATACCCATTAGTTTGCTGTGCCTCTGTCCAGCAGTGATACAGAGATGATTCCCGGGGTAAACCTACGATCTCCCATCCACTCGTCAAGATTTCTCTTGAACAGAGTCAGTAAGGGGCTCTGCCTCACATGGACTGGGATTCTGTTCCATAGTGCAGGGAGTCTCTGGGTGATGAATCTGTCCCTCCAGCACATCCTATTTATATCCGTGTTGAGGTTTAAGTCTCTTGCTCTCGTGGCTCTGGTGGATTTGGATTTTTTGAGGTGGAGCATGTCCATTAATTCCGGGTTGGACATGGCCTTGTATGTCACGCACAGATCACCTCTGAGCAGACGGTATGTGACTGAATAGAGCTGGAGTTTCTTCAATCGGGCATCGTATGACATATGTTTGAGCTCCTTTATCCTTTTGGTGAGGAACTTTTGGGGTCTTTCCAACTGCTGCAGGTGTCGGGTAATGTACATTCCGAATGGGGCGTTGTACTCAATCATTGGTCTGATAAGTGAAGAGTACAGGGGTACAATGACCTCTCCTGATCTGGATGTGAATCCCTTCATGATCAGGTGGGCAATGTAGAAGGTCTTCCTAACCACTTTGGCAATGTGAGTGTCAAAAGAGAGGTTACTGTCAACTTGGGTCCCCAGGTCCCTGATAACTTCTTCCGTGTTTAATGGATTACCACCTATGTGGTAATTAGGGGTTACCTTGTTTTTCCCAAAGGGTATGACTATACATTTTTTGTCATTTAGATTAAGGCCATGGCTCTGGCACCAGTTATCCATTTCTATGAGACCTTTCTGGAGGATGTCTGTGTCTGATGGAGTGTCAATTATGGTGCCCAGTTTGCAGTCATCTGCAAATTTTGTCAGCCACAATCCCCCTATGTTTGCCTGCACTTCAGAAAAATAAATGCCGAACAAGAGGGGCCCAGGACTGAGCCCTGTGGGACACCGCCGTGACCGGCTTAGAGTCTGACATGGCACCAGCAACTCTAACCCTGTGTGTTCTGTCCTTGAGCCAGTTTGCAACCCATCTTGTGACATATGGGTTTACATCTAAGCTGGTGAGATTTTCTATGATGCCTGAGTGGGGTATTGTGTCGAATGCTTTTGCTAGGTCAAGGTAGGCTGTGTGAACTGCCTTACCCTCATCAATGGCCTTAGTGACTGTTTCAAAAGTCGACCAAGTTCAAGAGGCAGGATCTGCCCTTGACAAAGCCAAATTGGGTAGGATCCAGTGTCTGTAGGTCCCCAATGTCTTTATTTATGAGTTCCATTATGATCCTCTCCATAGCTTTGCAGACAAGGCTCGTCTAGCTTATGGGGCGGTAATTTCCAGGGTCCGTAGAAGCACCGCCTTTGTGGAGTGGGACCACAGTTGCCGTGACGCCATTCTTTGGGTACGATCCTGTAGTAAGGCTAAGATTAAACAGCAGCCTTATGTGTGGGTTTAGTTCCTCATTGAGTTCAGGTAGCACACAGCCGGGGACACCGTCCGTCCCATTGCTGCTGTGTTTTTGCTTTAGAGAGAGCAGCTCTCACCTGGGCATCTGAGATGTTTGGGAGGCTAGACTCTGGTGGGATAGATATTTCTCCTTTGGGGAGGGAGGGAGAAATTTGCACTGAACCTGTCTGCCAGTATGTTGGCAATGTCTGTGGGTTCAGTGATTTTTTATCATTTTGGACTAATTCTGAGCATATCTGGGAGTTTCCACCCAGGTTTCTAACATAGCTAAAGAAGGCTTTATGATTGTCTTTTGTGTCATTAGCGATTTTTCTCTCAAAGTTGGCCTTGGATGATTTTATGAGTGATCGTAGTTTTTGCTAGTATTGATCAGAGATGCCTTCCCATTTCGGATTTTGCTCTGTCATGTAGTAGCTTTCTCCTCTTGTTGTAGAGTTTGTTTATGGCTGAGTCCACCAGACTGGGCGCCTGCCTTTGGTGGAAAAAGGTCTTGATTTTATTAGGGATTGCTTGATCCATACATTCCTGGAGGTGCTCAGAGAAGGCATTTGTAAGGGTTTCAGCAGCGTGGTTGTGGTTTCCACTGGCTCGGGGCCTTGAAGGATACCACTCCAGTCTTAAGAAGTGTGAAGTTTGCTTTTGAGAAGTTCTTCACTGTGGTCTTTTTGCTGGGGTGGGGGCGGATGTGGATCTCCAGTGAGATTAATTTATGGTCTGATCTCACCAATGAGGGATATACTCGGTGTGGAGCATTTTGTCCCATGTTTGTGATGATCAGGTCTAGTATATTTTCTCCTCTTGTGGGAATGGTGACTAGTTGTTCCATAGCATTTGAGTTTATGAACTCAAGGAACCTTTGGGCTAGGGTGTTGGGGCTTGAGTAATGTTCCCAGTCTATGTTTGGGTAGTTGAAGTCACCCAATATGATGGTGTTTGGAGAGACATTTATACTCTCCAGTGTCTTCAGGAAGGCTGTGTGGGTTTCCTGAGTTTGAGAAGGTGGTCTGTAGCATGTTACAAACTGTAGTGCAGTTTTACCTATGGTTAATTGCACCTGGATGGTCTCCAATGCTTTGTGCGTTGCCACTAACCTGGAGGTGTGGGTATCCTTTATGAATATGGATACTCCTCCTTTTGTAGTTCGTCCGGATTTTGGGGCCGGAACGCATGATATGAGGTATAACTTGATAGTGCTGGGGTGCTCTCAGGAGCCTTGAACCAGGTTTCAGTCACAGCACAAACATCGATGTTCTCCATACTGAGGAGGGCTTCGAGGGCGTATATCTTGAGGTTTAGACTTCTGGCATTGAGCAGTATTACCCTTAGTTTTTCTCCATTATTGTTTTCTAGGGCGGTAGGTTTATCATTTGAGCCTTGCCTAAAAAAGGCACTATGGGGTTGGCAAGAGCCTTTGCCAATATCTGTAAGCCCAGGGGTGACAGGTGCAAGCCGTCCCTTGTGAAGCAGCGTGGCTTGTCAAGCATGTCATCCCAGGCAGACAGACATTGGATCCCCTTAGAATAACACCAGTAATTAAGCCAATTATTAAAGCTGATCATTTTGTCTCTGTATTGTGGCATCATTCTTGGTGAGGGTAGGATACTGCTCAGGGTCAGGGTCATACCGGCCTGGGCTACATAATCTGAGAGCTCCTCTATGTCTCTTTTCATGTAGTACAGGGAGGTACGTCTCAGGTCGCTCACACCGGCATGGACAATGACTGAGTCATACTTGTACTTGCTGTGGAGTGACCTGAGTGCTTGTGTTATGTGGCAGATTCTAGCGCCTGACAGGCAGCTAACTGTGATCTTTTCCTTGTTCAGTCTGGTGAGTGGGACGTCAGTGTGTCTGACTATGGAGTCACCTATAACAAGTGTGTCTGGCATTGTGTTTGGCCTTAAGGGCTGTGACTGTTTAGCACACTGACTTTGAGAACTATGTGTTGCATGTCTTATGTCTTGAGGTGGCCGTTGCTTGGGTGTCTGCTTTGGAGGCCTCTGTAGTTTTGGTAGATTTTTGATCAGTGCCTCCGAGTATGTCTTTGTGTGTTTATGTGTTTGTTTTGCAGTTGTGATAGTTCTATGTGAAACTGGGTTTGTGGTGGGCGTGGTTTCCTTCTCCTCCTGTCTGGTCTTGCCAGTCCTGAGTGTGTGTGTGTGTGTGTGTGTGTGTGTGTGTGTGTGTGTGTGTGTGTGTGTGTACATACATCCCTTGAAGCAGTGTGTTAGTCTTGCTTATCTGTGTGCAATGGTTATACATTTTCAGGCCCTGTCAACCTTCCCATTGTCCTCCTTTACAGGACCTGCTGATGGCATCCACCTTAACAACACTGGCTGACACTTGCAGAACAAGTACGCTCTGTGGCACATGCAATATGTATGTAGTACAATAGCATAAACTACCTGTATAGATAGGGGATTCTAATCTCAAAAAGGGCAACTGTGTGTGTTTGTGTGTAAATATACCCCTGTGCAGTAGTGTGTCTGTCATGCCTATGTGTGTGCATTGGTTATACATTTTAAGGCCCTGTGAGTAGCTGCTGGTCCTAAATAGCCCACATCTAAGTATGCATAAATGCTATCTGCCATCACCTACATTTGTAGGTATGGCACATCCAGGTGACATGTAGCATTATCATAGGGTATGCATGCAGGATTATGCTGTCTGCCCCCATTGCCCATGACACATGTTCTACATATACGTACCTAGGTAACCATGAACATATACAGCCGTTCCTTGCTGATGTCATATTTCCACTTTGCAACCATGCATTCTTGAGCTGCTGTACTGCCAGCAAGTCTCCACAACATAGCTACTCAGACCTCTGTGACAGAAACATACCCAGCTCTGAGAGACACCTGTCAGTCTATAACAACATCACCAATCTAACATCATGCAACAATGGTACAAACACTTTGACGTGTACTCATGATGCACCCCAGCATACAGCACCTGTCATGGCATAACAGAACAGCACTACAATATGTCATGTTCTTTACTATAGACATCCTGTGCATCAGTCACATATTTGCATGTCCTTGCATCGATGGTATGTGTGGCTCGGATGTGGCACAGGTATCACCACATGCACAGGGTGTAGTGTGGGGTGCCAGAGGCCTAGGCTGTGCCAAACAATTGACACAGTGTGTGTGAGACACAAAGAATTGCTGGTCAGCTGGGCCATGGAGAGGTGTCGTGTGTGTCTGTTTGTGACCAGCAGGTGACAGTGATGTATGTGTGTGCATGTACACAGTCAGGCCATGTACTAGCCTTACATGTGGGTATGTTGGACAGCTGTGGACCATACATGGCAAAATGGACAGTTTACTGCCTCTGGCAATGAACATGTGAACTTTCTCTGCCAGGAATGGCACTGGCACCACTATACCCAGGGTCAGATGCGGTACTAGTCGTTGACGGTGACTGGTGTCTTCTGGGACCATGTCCCTCATGAGACCAACCAGGACCATGTGCCCATGCCCTGTCATGTCATGGTGTGCACACCACTCTCTCTTCTGTAGTACTGGAGGTACTGCCACTATAGGAGCATGAGTGTGCATACCCATGTGGACTCTCAGTGGATGTTGTTGTTGACCTTTGGTCACATGTTCGACTCCTTACTCCCACCACATGTTTTATCACAGACAATGTGCGGTCAAGGACTGACAATGTCTCATGCCACTGTCTGTCCACTACATCAGTGAAATTATGCATGGCATCACCAATGTGGTGGAGGAAGTCACAGATGTCAAACAGTGATGCATCCATCATCCTGAGCATCCATCTGTTGCATTTAGAACATGCCTGTGCCTTCATGATGGACCAAAACATGCGTCAGGTGACTCATGATGTGACACCTGTGACAGGTGGTGGATGGGCAGCAGTCCTCCTTTGAGCACCCCTGTAATTCTCCCTTTGTGGGACTTCACCAGCTCTTTGGCTATGGCCATTGTCTTCACTCACTGATGCCATTGTCACCACACTATTCTGTTCCATGCCACCACATTCTGGCTGACCGATATATGTGGCCGCAGAGGACTGGGTGTTTGTGGGCATACTGACTGCGTGCAGGGACAAAGGTGGAGGAAGTGGGATGTCAACCCATGGGACAGATTCAGTCCCCAACAGCCCCACCTGTGCCTCACTGTGCCCACCACCATCATCAGAGTCTGATGAGACAGTGAAATCAGGTTGTGAGGGGGGACAACCCCTACTCCCACAGTCATCTGTGAGGAGGAAGACAAAATAAGTACATTCTACCTGCACTATTATGTATGATGATCCACACACACACACATATACAGGTGAGGTGCCACAACTGCAGTACATATAACACATCTTACTTCTGATCCCATGCACAACACTCATGCAGACTACAACATACACACACAAGACAGGCCAAGTAAACCACATGCACTGCAGCTACATCCAGTTAATATTGTGACTACTATACACCTGTGAGATTAGCGATATGTCAGTGTATGTGGTAGTCCTATACCTAAAACACAGTGCAATTGTCTTCAGCATACTATTGCCCCCTGCATAGCAGACTGCATAGACCTTCATAAAAATAAGTGCAAATATATTACAGATTCTACATATACACTACTGTGATTACCGATACAATGTCTGCAGTTAACCCCTCCGAGACTTAACATACTAGTAGTGTATTCTGGCTAAGCATATCAGTTGTGTATACTGCAAAATGGCAGCCCTTAACATTGTTTGGGTATATATCAGCCATACAAAATCATTATCACACTCACTGGGTATAGGGCATTGGACTCCAGCCACACTTGCCGGATCTATGGAAAGGTGAGGGAGAGGTACCGTCAGCAATAAAAAATGTGGTATTGTTACAGGATAATATGTGCATATAGCTACATGTACAGTAGGCACTGTGATACTGCCTAAATTGCTGACACACAGGCATGCATTACAAACAGTGCCCCCCCCATGCAGATTGACCTGACTTCCATGTACTGGTATGCAGATGCTGCCACAATGACTGATAGAGTATTACAATGATGCCTACAGGAGGCTTAGCTGCATGCTCATTTGCTGTGGAAGCTGTGGCACCCACCTGCACGATGTATGGGGTGATGGATGCTTGGGAGCTGGTGGCTGATCCCAGGTTCACCAGGAATTCCTCTGTAGCCAAGAGTGATTATACTGCTGCAGGCCCCCCACCAGTGGCTGCACAGTCCTTGGCCACAGTAGTGGCCCTTTGCTGTGCAGAAATTACCATGTCCAGCACCCTGTGATGGACCTGCTCATAGCTTCTATCCTGTAGCCCCACGTGGTTCACTGCTGTGAGAAGGTCAGCCCACATTGCAGAATGTAGTTCATGACTGTGGCGAGCCCTGGAGAGCAGAATGGCATGATGCAGTTTTAGACCATCCAGGATTACATCATTGTCAATGGCTGTAAACGGCAGGTGCCTCCATCTATACTTATCCTTTCTGAAGGGCAAGAAAAGGGGAACACATCACAGGACCACATACATTTCTCTCCCCTATGTGCACTCAGCACATCCACATTATCTTGTACTATGCACAGCTACCTCCCACGTCATACCCCACCATCTGTCAACACAGTCTATATGTGGCTATCAGCAACAAAGTAGCAATACCAGTTATGTCCCTGTGTGCTGTGATGGAGAGTGCTGAATGTCTACACTCCCATCAATGCCATCTACTGTGTTGTGTCCCCCATGGCTGACATCCCAATACCATGTCAGACAGCCACTCTTGGACAAATAGGTGTGTGTTATTACAATTATATGGGGATAGTCCAGCAACAGCTGTGTTCCACAATGACAGACAGCAATGTCAGTGTGCTGTAAGGTATCTTCCCTGTAGGTGTCATACTTCTCCAGTATACAGATTTATGTGGAATGTGTATGTGTGCCTAATATATGTGGTCCCTTTGTCAGAAACATGTGAATGTCTGGCAAACAGTTGGCAATAATTGTTGGTTGTTCTTAGACTGTGGAGAATCTGTCTGTCACACTCCAGAACCCTCAAAATAATTTATGCTACATTAATATCTGTTACTGTATTCATACCTGTACATTGTATGATCATTATGTACACTCTGTCACTGATGTTGGGCCTGTGTCCCCCCACTACTAATGGCTATGACCTGCAGTCTTGCTGTATGGAGTTGCCAGGTATGTTACGCATAGCTTTGAAGTAATGAGATATGAATGTCAACAACACAGTGACCCAGTCAGAGTTTATAAGGGACATCAGGGACACCTGTACAGTGTCTGGGCTATTCCTGTGTGACATTCACAGACTGAGAGGAGCTGAATGAAAGTACATGATGTGATATGCTATCTGTGTCCACCATTACTCACTGTCACTATATGTAACACACAATCCAGTGGCATTCATACAGGAGCTGACCATTGTAGGAGGGAGTGACAGGGCCACAGTTGTGATCTAAGTCATGCCAGGAAAGTTGTAAGGTATGGCTGTAGCTTTTGCACAGCAGACTATCAGCAACATGTCATTCCCTGAGATAAACTACAGGCCTACTGTTGTAACCTCTATTCCCCATAACTGCATCCTTCCATCTGTGTCCCATTAGATTGTATTATATACCTGGTAGAGTGCTGGACTACTTTTGTGCAGAAATCTTGAAGAAAACCTATTCTGAAAACACAGTCTGGCTTAGTAAAGCAAGGTACAGACCTGTTTACCATTGGCAGCTGTTTGCCTTTTGTAGGTAATGCTCAATAACAGGTAATTGCCTGTGTAACAATCAATGGCTCTGACTTGCTAATTGCATCCAGAACAGTTGTGTTGCAATTTCATTAACCAATGACATGGCACAACAGTGCACTATTTAAGGCCTTCATGTAGGCCTTGGCCCCTTTCCCAGATTTTGTGAAGAATATTACTGATGTGTGGAGTCTACATCATCACATAGGTTAGGTACAAATACTGCCCACTGTTAGGATTTATGTGGCATGTACACAATTTTACATGTTATGTTTGGACATTGTCAAATAACTTTCTGATTATATGGCAGTTCAGCGTTAAACAATATGGGCTGAGGTCAGTAAGGGAGATGACAGATGTATCATACATCATACACATCAGAATAAGCATGCTGCTGCAGTAGATGCTGGTCTATCAGTTGTTTATGTTTGTGGTGGCAGATGGTGACACATGTCCCTGTCGCTTGACCTCTGCCCCCCACCCTTTCATGTATGGGTGTAGTAAAAAAAGTAAGTGGCACAAATGTGGTGATTCTGCAATCGTCTGTGCACTTGACAGCTATACCTGCTATCCCAGGCCTCACATACATACATCATTATTTATTTGGCTGTGTACTGGTTTGGTGTCTGCATCACGGTTCCAAGTATACTGCCAATTTTCCCATTATATGTGCAAGCAGTGTGTCATTGGCAAACAGGATATGTTTATGGAAACAGCTATTTTATTTCAGAGCTGAGTGGCCTAGTGGGCTAATGTGCTATGCTGTAGTTGAGAGGGACCCAGGTTCGGGACTTAGCAGCGGTAATTGTTTTGCAGATGTGCCTAATAGTGTCAGAAACACAGAAAGTGATTAAGGTAGTTTTAAGCAGTTTCAATCAGTTTTGCATGGTGCACAACGCTGCTTAGCTCTGCTAATTTAAAAAAAAAGAAAAGAAAATAGGGGTGATAGGACAGTGGTGAACTGGAGGCAAGCAGGGGGAATAACATACTGAAAGGCAGGTAGGGATGTTCAGGATGGGTGTAGGAAAGGACCATAGCTCTCCATTTCTTCTACACAACAACTGTGGAGGTTATAGACAATTTGGAATTTGGAGCCTCTGAGGGCAACATAAATGTGTTGCTTTATTCATGCAATGATTAAAGTGTGTCCAGTGGATGTGTGTGCGAAATCGAGAGCTATGTATGGGGCTATATTTTTTGTGGGACAGATGCCCATTTTTTTTTTTTTTTTTTTTTGAAGGAGAGAGTGGGATGTTGTGGAAGGGATATAGGTATGTGTGGTGGGAGGTAAGTTGGGTAGGAGAGGTAGCATTTACAAACAGACAAGACAGCATGCAGGGATTGTGTGTGACACATGAGGGGGGTAAACACCTTGGACGGGGAGGGTGATGTGGAATCAGAGAGCCAAGTTCCCCAGATGGCAGCAGTGAGACTGATCTCCCCATCCATGGGCAGTCAACACTGCTCCTTCACTGACCCAGAGCTGGCTGTGATGGGGGCTGGGCACCAAGACCACCTTGCCCCTCCAGATTGACCAGTCTGTCTTCAATCTGGTGCAGGCCAATCCTCAAAGCCACAGTGCATGATCCTGTGCACCATCTCTGGTAGCTGTTGCTGGATGACAACCCCCACTCCACGCCTGCTATCTGGGGGGACAGGCCCTATCCCCTGAGGTGGTTCCACCAATAAGTGGTGCAGGGCGAGCAAAAGCGGCAGCACCAGGTTGGGTCCCAGACATTATGGGACCTGGTGGCAAGGCCGGCTGAGGTAAAGTAGGAGGATCACCATGAACAGATCTATCCAGTTGAGCTATGGTGTTGAGGTATTTCAAATTGTATAGATTAGTAATGAACAGAACATTTCGTTAGTTATAACAGCATGCCAGAAAGTTGCAAATAACCCAATAACATCACATTGCATAGCATGTGGAACACAACAATACATGAGATAACAGTCAATATAGTAACAGCATACCAGTAACAGTTACAGCAGAAGACCAACAACATATATAATTCAACAAGGTATGTTAGTATGCAACCATTGTAATACATAACAATAATAAAACACAAGGTTCAATAAAATGTTGTGGAACAACAGATGTTAATAGTAAACCATAACTGATGTATAACAATAATAAAGAATGCTGCAGATATGGGGTGCAGAGAGAGAAATACAGATCATTAATAAAAGTATAGGCTATATTTGCAACAGTACTCTTTTATACTCTGCAGGTCTGCCCTTACATTATGTATAAGACTGCCCTATAGCTACTATTGCACGTACATACCTCTTAAGCTATCTGCATGGGACAGTATGGGCCAACTCCAGGGGACTATTACATGTCTGGGGGACATACATGACTACCGAGGTGTACTGTGGACTGATGTAGTGTGACTGTGCTATTCATATAAGTCATGTCCATGATAGATCCATGCATGAGGGATTGGGCAACAGTGGTCACAGTCCATGACAGCATGACACTTGAGAGACATGTATCGTGCACAGTACAAAGAATTTACGACTATCATGCCCTCCTTGGCAGGCATGGGGTAGACTATCATCAGACATTCACAGACACAAAAGGCATACAGCCATACCAAGATTATACATTTTATTTATTGTATTAACTTTTATTAGTATTGTACTTGTTCCCTTTATTTTCAGATGTCTTATCACATTGCTGAGCAATCCTGTTAACACTCTGGTACATCTGAACACAGAAATTATTAACCCATTCTAATGGCTACTACAGCAGTTTATTTACCTGTAATTTCTGTGGGGAAAACATCTGTTAACAATACATAAATGTTTCAATAATATTTAGTAGTATTTGTCCCTGTATTAGAACCCTGGTCTGTGTGTGACAAAATGTACATCCCACCTATAATTTATCAAACTGAGCTACTGTGTTACTGCTGCATATTGATTGACTGATATGTGCCTAGAGCTCACCTGGTAACAAACTAGGACCTGGCAATACAGGTAGAGTGTTTTAGAAGACTGCAGTGACACTGATGTCCCAGTCACTAGGTTGAATAAGGGGAAAGTTACAGTCAGCTGCCTGTGCCAGGATCTGCCACATAATGCACACACTTAGGTCACTCCACAACTGGTATAAATATGACTCTGTAATTGTCCATGTTGGTGTGAATGACCTGAGATGTACCTCCCTGGACTACATGAAAACAGACATAGAGGAGCTCTTGCATCTTGTAGCCCAGGTAGGTATGACCCTAGCTCTGAATAGCATCCTACCATCACCCGGAATGATACCACAGTACAAGCAGAAAACGATTGACTTCAACAATTGGCTAAGTTTCTGGTGTCATTCTAAGGGGATCCAGTATTTGTCTGCCTGGGATGACATGATCAACAGACCTCGATGCTTAACCAAAGATGGCCTGCACCTGTCACCCCAGGGTTCCGAATACTGGCCAAGGCTTTTGCCACCCCTATAGTGCCTTTTTTAGGCAATGTCCTGAAGACAAAATTACCACCATAACAGCTATAAGCAAACAAAATTTGAGGGTAATGCTACTCAAAACTAGAAGTCTAAATCTCAAAAGGCACTCATTTGAAGCACTCCTTAAAATGGAGAACATTGACATCTGTGCAGTGACCGAGACCTGGTTCAAGGCTCCAGAGAGCACCCCAGCACTAAAAGGCTATAATTTATACCATACCTTTTGGCCCCTAAACCTGGACCGAAGCACTAAAAGTGTTGGTGTCTCCATATTCATAAAGGATATGCACACCTACAGACTAATAGCCCAACAAAACACATCAGAGATAATTCAGGTACAACTAACATTGGGTAAAACTGCAATCCAGGCTGTAGCCTGCTATAGATCTCCCACCATGTCCCAAGACTCCCACTCCACATTCCTAAACACACTGGAAAATATTAGGCTACAACCCAATAACTTTATACTGGGAGACTTTAACTACCTCTCCATTAATTGGGAAAATTACTCATGTACCAACACACTTGCTCAATGTTTTCTGGAATTCATTAAGTCCAATGCCCTGGACCAACTCATTCTTACCCCCACCAGGGGTAGAAACATCCTTGACCTGGGCATTACTAACATGGGAGACCATTGCTCTATACCAGTAATCAACTCCTCCCTGGTCAGATCTGATCACATGCTAACCACCATGGATATCCACATCCCACTCTCACCCCTCCTAAAGGAAACCACTGTAAAAAAAACACTGTAAAAAACTTCTCCAAAGCCAATTTTGGACTTCTGAAAACAGAGGTGGCTAACTTCACGACACCCATGCAAATGGAAAATAGGTGAATGACTGAATCATACAACAATGCAATGTATGAGCACATACACAAGTGTATGGAATGGGCCATACCAAACAGAACCAAGATGGGCTCCTCCAAAAAAAAGGAACCCAATCTGGTGGTCCCCCACCATAAACAAATTCTACAACAGAAGGAAAAAATGTTGCAGAAAAGAGTGAAGCCCCAAGACTGGAAAAACTCTCTTGTCAGCCTCAGCAAAAAACTGAGATCTATCATCAAATCCTCTAAAGCTAGCTATGAAAACAAAATTGTTGCAGATTACAAAGACAACCCCAAGGCATTCTATAGTTATGTCAAGAATCTACATGGCAATACTCAGATCTGCTCTGAGTAACAACATAACGGCAATACATATACAGAACCAACTGATATTGCCAACATATTGGCCTACAGGTTCAGTGCAAACTTTACCCCCCTTTCACCCCCTAAAGGGCCAATAACAATACCTGAGGAATGCCAAGTCCCTATTACCATGGCTACACAGGTAAAAAAACGCACTGTCCAAAGCAAGAATACAGCTTCCATGGGACCTGATAATATCCCTGGCTGTGTTCTACATGAATTGCAAAGTGAACTGGCACAACACCTGAGTACCCTGTTCAATCACAGTCTCATTTCTGGCTTTGTTCCTACTGAATGGCACTATGGTCATCCCACTCCACAAATGGGGAGCAACTACAGACCCTGGGAACTGCCATCTCATTAGCCTGATGAGTATGATATGTAAGCCTATGGAGCACATCATCATGGACCTTATAAATAAGGACATAGGAAATCTCCAAACTCTGGACCCCATGCAGTTTGGGTTTGTGAAAGGTAGATCATGCCTGCTCAACCTGATAGACTTCTTTGAGTCTATCACTAGAGCTGTGGATGAGGGCAAGGTAGTTCACACAGCCTACCTAGATCTTGCCAAGGGCTTTGACACCATCCCTCACTCAAGAATCATAGATAGACTCACTAAACTAGGCATAAACCCCTATGTCATAAGATGGGTTGCCAACTGGCTCACTGATAGATCCTACACTGTGAAAGTAGCAGACTCCAAATCTGACTACCGACCAGTTACAAGTGGTGTCCCACAGAGATCGGTCCTAGGTCATCTCCTGTTGGGCATCTACTTCTCTGAAGTTCAAGCCAACACAAAGGGACTCTGGCTGACCAAGTTCACAGATGATTACAAACTGGGAGCCATTATTGATTCTCCAACTGATGTAGACATTCTACAAACAGGCCTCACTGACACCAATGACTGGTGCCAGAACCATGGGCTTAAGCTCAATGCCAAAAAGTGCATTGGCATTCCCTTTGGGAAACATTTGGTGCCCATGAACTACCACATAGGTGGTAGCCCACTAAACACCGAAGGTATGAGAAGAGACCTGGAGACACAGGTTGACAGAAACCTCTCCTTTGATAACCACATTGCCACTGTAGTCAGAAAGTCCTCCTATGTGGCACATCTCATTACAAAAGGTTTCTCATCCAGGAAGAAAGAGGTCATGATCTCTCTCTACGCATCCCTCAGTAGACCTATTATAGAATACAATGCCTCATTTAGTATGTACCTCACTAGACACCTACAACAACTGGAAAGGCCACAAAATACCTCACTAAGAGGATCTCAGGCCTTAGACACATGCCCTATATGTGTAGACTCAAAAAACTCCAGCTATACTCTGTCTCTTATCACCTACTTAGAGGTGATCTCTGCTTGACCTACAAAGCCATGTCTGACCCAAAGCTGCTAGATATGCTACACATAAAGAAATCCCAATCCCTCCATGCCACATGCTCAAGGGATCTAAACCTCATTACCACAATAAACAGAACATGCTGGAGTGACACGTTCCTAACCCAGAGACTTCCCATACTCTGGAACAAACTTCCCATTCACATCAAGCAGAGCACTTCACTGACCCTCTTTAAGAGAAATCTCGATGTGAGGATGGGCAATAGGAAGTTCATCCCTGGGATCACTTCAGTGGCCTTGCTTGACAGGAGCACTGGGAACTAACTTTGGGCAGCATGATGCCAGGGTATCTTCTTGGGCTAGGCTTATATAGCCTCCAGGGCCTTTAGCCTAGTACACACCTATGAACCTATGAACACACATGCATGAGATCCCTGCATGACAGAAGTTGTAGATGAACTGTGGATTAATACATGGAATACAGGTATAGACAATAAACCCCTAGTGGGTGGGAATATCTATGATATGTACAAACCATATCGGTGTGCTGGTTTGGCTGCCTGATGCATATACAGATGCAGATGGTATATTTTCAGTCTACTGCTATTACAGTTTCATACTTGGCTGCAGCAGCATACCTAAGAGCAGAAATGCAATGGTTAGCACAAGACAATCCTGACATACACAATATACACTAGGCGTTCCTATTATTTCTTCAGATCTTAGTGCAGAACATATATCATAATGCATTATATCTTGTAGTACAGCTCCACATCTACAGTTTAGCAGATTATTTTTATTAGCTAACCTTCAGTCATGTTTGTACATCACAGCAGAAGTAATACTTGATTTCATGACCAACAGCCCAAAGTACACACATATTGCACAACACAGCTTTATTAGGGGTGACTTAATGACAGTGATTGCTATATATTTTCAGTCTTTATTCAAGAACAGTTCACATAATGCACATGTTGCAATACAGCTGTAGTTCCACACTTAATGCAGTAGAAACATTTATTTCCTTCACAGTATTAATACAGTAGAAACTTTATTTCCTTAACATTATTACTGTACTAGAAACTTTTTATTTCCATAACATTATCAGGTTTCATCCTTTCATCTTTATTGAACTGTACCTGGCATTACTCACTTATTTCAGTCCAGGTCTATGACCACAATCATTGCAGTACAATCAAAACTTAATATACCTAGTGGCAGTTACTAATTTACTCCTTCTTGTTTATATGACTATAGATTGCAAGTAACAGCTGTACTCACCACACTCACGGTGCAACCTGGCCAGGGACCCTGAATGGGCCTCTAGGTTGTGAGCTCTCTCTTCATCAGCTGTGGGGAGAGAAACACACCATTGTGCATACCTGTCTATCACACATTCAGAGTAGGTTTTGGTCAAACAATGATAACAATACTTACAAACTCATGGGACATTCCCATCTCGAGCATCTTGGGCCCAGGTGGCCAAGAAATCCCCCTTATGATGCTTCAGATTATCATAATGATGATGGTCCTGCTCACCTATGTGGGTGATACCAGTTGCACAGGTGAGATCGCATGCCAGCCAGTTGCAGGCCTCCACCTTGTACTACAATCCCTGGAACTGGCCCTGCAGCAGCTGGACGTCATGGTCTTTAGCAAGGAGTCCAACCATGACCAGGGACTCCAGAATGCCCCAACGCTGAACTCTAAAGCGTGCATATATCCAATTCCTGCCATAGTCTCTGCCAAGATCAAATTTCACCAGGTTATGGCTGTATTTCCACCTGTTGCACTTAAATAAGCCTGTTTTCCCACTCTTTACCACCATTGGGCAATTTTTTAAAATGTGGCACTTTGCTTAGCACTGTGCAAACCCGCTGAGCTCAGCTGAGCACTTTCTAAACTGGCAATGCTTAGCAATGCTTAACGGTGTGCAAACCAGCTTAGCTGGACTGGGCAATACTCAAACGGGCATTGCTAAGTAGTGCTTTACACTGTTTAGCAATGTGCAAACAAGCTAAGCAGTGCTAAAACATTCCTTGTTTAAGCAGTGCTTGGCAAGGATTAGCTCTGCTTAGCAGAGGTTAGCTGAGTGCAGCAACATAGGATTTGAAATTTACTGTCAGAATTTATATTTGCAAAATAAATATTTCATAATCTGTGTATTTGAACCCTGGATCTACTGCACATAAGGATGTCACTCTAACCAGTTGGCTATATGGACATGTAGACTGCTGCTATACTTCTGCTACATTTTAGCACTTGTAAGTGGCACACCACACAATCCTGCTCAGCTATGCTTAAGCTTGATCTTTGCATTCATAATTAAATGTATCTGGTTTCTATTTTTAGATGTCTGGCACATGTCCACTGCTGCACGTCACACCATGCAAACATAAAAAAAAAATAAATAAAAAAAAAGTATTTAAACTTTTTCATATATATGCCTACATTTATATCCGGCACATTGACAGTGCAGGGAGTGTGTCACTCATCTCCAGACACAGTGACATACTCCCTACACTGATTCAATAACCATGTCACATGGCTCTCCCTCAGTAATGTGCCTTCATTAATATGCATGGTGAACTATCAAGGAGGTTCCACATACACTGCCACAGTACCTTCCATGTAGGCTTTACACTATGCATACATAGATTTTATTAAATCCACAGGCATGCTTTTTATCATCACTTGTAATTGTAATTGTCTTCTTTTGCATGATTGTAGTTGCTTGTATTTCATTATGCAGTCATTAGTGTACAATGCAAGCCACGTTGTTTCTCTATGTAGTATCAGAGTACCTTCGGACCACATGAGTCTTTAAATTCCCCCTTCCTTAAGGTTGCCACTCACCATGCTTCTTTTTGTAATGTTTTGTACTGTTCTTTTCTGAATACCTGCCTCTATTAATTCTTTCTCATTTATCTATTTTTATTTTTTTTATACATTAATTCTGTCATATTAATTGTATATATGTCTTAGTTTTTTGCATTCTAAAGCTAATGTCTCTTTAGAATTTCAGAAAAAAATAGTTTTCCCAGCTGAACATTCCCATCAACAAATGTAAATAAATGAATGAATGAATGAATGAATGAAGTGTCACTTGCCATAAATTACCACAGTCTCCATAGTTTGAGTATCTGAAAGAGGCAAGATATGTTATAATGTTATATAGCTATTTAAAATGATCGTCTTCAGATTAAAATATTAAATCCATTAGCTCAAGGCAAAAAAGATTAAAATGTGACTGTTTTCCTTCTGGCTTTTATATTCTCTTATCAAGTCACTGGTATAAACTTTTAGTCTTTCCTTCATCATATAAAGGCCCACATTCTCATATTAAAAAATATCCTTACATAGATGGATGCTTGAACATTTCAGCAATATGGAACATATTCCTTGAAACTAATGTTATGGCAGGACTTAATTGAGTCAGCCAAATTACTAAACATTTTAAGATATTAGAAGAGTTCACTAAGATTTATATTAGTGGTCATATCACATATCTGTGCTAATCTGGTACATGGGTGAGTGGTACCACAATTGGAAGGACTACAGTTCCATCAATTACCAGATAGTGTGTGATGCATGGAGGTGCATCACTGATACCTCTGCCTAGCATCCTGGAATGTACATGATTCCCATATCTACAACATTAGCTTACTCAGCAACCTTTTCCTGCATGGTAGGACACCCAATGGTCATATGGTTGGTAAGAGGATATTTTTCTTCATTTTTTTTACTTAAGTCGTTATTTATGGTAAAATGTATTGCTGAATAGTAAACTGCTTTTTCTTTTTTTTGCTTCCCCTTTTATTATTTTTTTCTTTATGATGATACTGGATATCCACTAGAGCCGTGTCTTATGACAGCAGTGAAAAATCCTAGTGGAGCTACTGAAGAGAACTACAACACAGCCCTGTCACAGTATCATATTGTCACTGAGAGGGATTTTGGCCTTTGAAGACTTGTTTTAGGTGTCTGGGTGGCTCAGGGGGAGTGCTCCAGTTTGACCCAGCTACTGCATACAAGATATTTACTGCATATAATATTTTCCATAGCCTGATCATGCTCCAGTCTGGTGGTGAAGTGACGTATCCTACTATGACAAATGTTGACCAGCCAGCAGCAATAGTAAGGGACCCCACACAGCAGGCTTTGCCCAATGTATGTCTTCACAGGGAAAGAGGCAGCATCTAGTCCAGAAGCATCTAGTCCAGAACAATGGACCATAACATTCAGGTTAGTGTTTTCTTTCTTTTAAAAACACATAGAGTATAATTTATGCATCTAGTGATAGGTATGGGCTATGCTATGTGATGTATGGTCTCCTGTCACTGTTCATCAGACATTCCTCCTCATCTTTAAATAACTAATATTTTAGGACATTTTAGGACATATATAGGATGGCGGAGTGGTAGTGTTGTCACCTCCCATGGAGATGCCTTTTGCACATGGGCCAATTTGACAAAGTACTCAACATCTTCTAAAAGTTCATACTGATGTACACATGAATATTTGTTTGTACAAAAAGACTCCCTTCCCCCCAAAAGAAAACTCGAATAATGATAGTATATTTCATATGAAATGTATAAGGAATATACTCCTTCCTGACATTCAGGTGTAATACTCCACAAATGCAGCAAAGGCAAGGCACACCAGCAGTAAGGTAAAAACTTGTGATTTTATTAATGACTTCAATCCACTATATAAATGAAATGTGAATGTATTCTTTTAAAAAAACATGTAGGTGACAAAGCATTTTAGGTTAAGCTAAACTTGCTAATAATAACACTACCATGTCTAATGCCCCTTCTGGTTAACTGGGTTTGGTTAGGGTGGTGACACGCTAAAGGGAGTGGTTCTCAGTCTGTACTTTCATCATTTTGCTAGTGACACTTCTAATGATGGCAGCAGCTGTAAAAGCACGAGGCTGTGCTCCGAGCTGGTCTGACAAGGAGACCAAAATTATGTTCTAACGTCTGAGTGATTCATCACTGGATGAGATGTAGGCATGTGTTTGAGGATCTGACTGAAAATAAATGGCATCTGGCAGGCATTGATTGAGCACCTATCATCCCTGACAGGGATCATATGCTCTAGCTCCCAGTGTAGACATAGGTAAGATGACCTACGGAAATATAGGTCCAACCAGCTGGCTGATTGGGTAGATCAAGTGGAACCGAAAAGGCCAGAATTCTACAGTAAGCATTTTTTTTAATTTTTTACTCATATTAAATATAGGTTTAAAAATAAACCTATATTTAAAAATAAGCCACAAGTAAGTTGTATAACTGAAGATATTTGCTAGAAGAAATATGTGTAACTGCAAAAATGTTAATATGATATTATTGTAATAATGCAAAATGAGGTATAAACATATATGTATGGGTCTATATTAGATCAGCGAATGCTTAAAAAAGCGAACGTTGATTGATTGACCTTATGTAAGCGAAAGCTTACAATCTCGAACTGTCAGATCAGCGATTTCTTTTCCTAGGGAAAAAAATCGCTGATCCAAAACCCATACACACAACACAAGCACACCAAACAAACAGAAATCCACACACATACACCTAAAATCTGACACCTAGCCCTACACTAAACTATGCACACACCACTAACTATCCACTTACCTTAACCCAAACCCTAACCCTAAGGTCCAGCACTATCACACACTCACTTCACCCGCTCCCTAACCCTAACTCACCTAAACCCGCCCTAACCCTCACGTCCACACAATAGCACACATACCTAACCCGAGTCCTAACCCTAACTCACCTAACCCACCCTAACACTCACATCCACACAATCGCACACTTTCCTGAATCTGACCCGTAACTTTCCACCACAGCACTGAAAATACCAAAGCAGCAGAAACGGACAACCGAATTCTTTCCCTAGGAAAAAATTTGAGTTTCTATTGCTTCGATATTTTTAACTTTCACTAAAATAAGGTTGATCAATCAGCGTTCGCTTGTTTAAGCATTCGCTGATCTAATATAGACCCTATATGTACACAGAAATACAACTGCATACAAATATGGAATGTTTATGTGATAACATGATTTGGTATATACATACATTGTATAATTATAATTAAAGAAATATGTGTAAGAATGCATATATGTGTACTTCTTTATTTTCTTCCTCTCCCATTTCTCTTCATTTCTTTAAAGATTCTAATTACTCGGGAGCAACCCCATCAGATGCCTGTCAGATTAGGAAATGATATCCCTCTGCTCATCCAAGGATGTCCTCACAGGGTCAGGGTGGTGGCAACAGTCCTGTAGACACACAGGCACATGGCAGCCTTGCAAGCATCACTGAGCAAGGCCTTCAGGACTTGGCTAAGGATGTGGGGGAATGATGCCTTAAGTCAGTCAAGGCATCTCTTCAGGGGTAGAACACTTGCTGCCCCAGTCAGCTGTGACCATTGTGTTACCACAGACCTCTACCACGTTAACATTAAGTTCCTCCACCGGAATACCATTTGGCAATGGAAATGTTTGAGTTCTTAGGAACGGGCGATGTTTTTTAGGTTGCAGTCCTGTCCACCCTTTTTCTTCCCTTATCCTTACTCCTTCACCCTCTTACTTACTTGTCATCCACCCCTGCCAGAAACATATTTTCCCCTCTGCTGCCACCTTCTCCAGCATGACCCTCTTGAGGTTTTTCTTTTGCGTCCTCCTCTTTGTTATATCTTCCCTTTTTCAGTCATTTCTATCTCTCCCTTTCTATTCTTTTAAGAAATCCATCAGGGTGTCCAAATAAGGATACCCCTATGTAAAATGTTTAAATCTTTTTATTTTTTTAAATATTAATACTAAAGCTGCACTGTCCACCATTTCCCTTAGTCATGCAAGTGTGACTGTACTTAGCTGCATTCGTCCGCAATATCCAAGTATAAACAAAGCGTAAGGCTTTCATATAGCTCTTTGCATACACATAGTGATTAACTTCTAATACTTTACACTTCTGCCATAAGTAGGTGTATTTATCAAAATGCCTTCACATTTACTTAACACGAATAACCTGGAATAAATATTTGCATATAGGCATAGCGGTGCTCTTCATTGATAAGCACTGCAACTGTAAAACTGGGACTATGAATACCACATGCTTTTCTCTCTCTCTCTCTCTGTATATATATATATAAATATATATATATATATATATATATATATATATATATATATATATATATATATATATATATATATATATATATATATATATAAAATGGCTTTTGTTTGATTCCTTATCTCCAAAATGTGTATGTTGTAACTATTTTAATTTATTAATTGCTGTGAATGAGCTCTGTAAGTGCTTTAAGTTTATGAAGTAATGTTTGCTTGAAAAAATATATGTCTAAAACTTAGTTATATTTATTAAGATAGATTATTGCCAGACTCTTAACATAACTATCTCTTCACTTCACTTAACTACTAAAATCAATTAAAAGAGAATGAATGCTACCATAGGATTAAGGGAACCTGGTTTTAGGATTCATGTCACCACTCATTATGAAACTCATTCTTTAAACCCTGGCGCAGAAGATACTTTATTTATTAGACAATAGGCTCCCACATGTTCTATTTGCATACATATTTGAGTGTGTGTGTGTGTGTGTGTGTGTGTGTGTGTGTGTGTGTGTGTGTGTGTGTGTGTGTGTGTGTGTGTGTGTGTGTGTATGTGCATGCGTACATACATGTGCATGTGTCTACATGTGTGTGTGTGTGTGTGTGTACGCGCACAAATGTGCATGTGTGTACATGAGTGTGTGTGTATGTGTGTGTGTGTGTGTGTGTGTGTGTGTGTGTGTGTGTGTGTGTGTGTGTGTGTGTGTGTGTGTGTGTGTGTGTGTGTGTGTGTGTGTGTGTGTGTGTGTGTGTGTGTGTGTGTGTGTTTGTGGCTTTGTGAAGATGAAATGCTACTTGTGTTTTTAAACATACATTTGCGGCTTTTTAGATGGACCCAGCATAGAAAATATGCCTTTGAACTTGTCATCTTAATTCTGGGGAGCTGAATATTCTCACACTGCCACATCTGACAATATCATGTCACATTTAAACATGAAGTTTAGAACTAAGGTATTAACTTTAAGATCAGTAATAGTCAGTTGAGTCATATTGTCATGTCAGTGCAAGTTTATGTCACATTCATAATTAATTCTCTTAGCCATATATTCAGGGTTACAAATGCATAAGACACAAGTACTACATTAAACTTTTAAATCTGGCTGCATTTGGAGGTGCATTGCACCAAAAGCTAAAATTAGAAATGAAGGTGATGGATACTATAATAAATACTACAGTCTAACATATGCTGTTAAGCCAAGAGACATTTAAAATACATTAACTTGAGCCTAATTAGACTCAATTTGGGTATGTGATTAATTCCTTACTCAGCAGTACATCTATCCACAATCACTCACTTCTAAAATGAAAAACAAAATAGGCTCTGAACATCTAGCTTTATATGATGTGCAGTATAAGAAATATCTGCTTCCTTAAGCAGTAATAAATTTACAGACTGCCTGCTGTAAGAAACTATTAAGTTATAATGTATATTAATACATTTTTGTTAGGGTAATGACCAGCTGATATTGTTCATTGACATACAGCTACTGACTATTGCTCTAGTATATGCAGTATCATAGACATGCTTGCTTGTACTTCTGCATTTCTGGATACAATAACACACTTCTCTTGATCATTTGTTCCCTGTCATAGGTGCAGCAAAGATATTAAAGCATTATGGACAACCTTCAGTTTACCTTAACAATCAGCTGTGGTACCTATAAAGGTGCAACACCATGTCCAACTCATTAACTTTGTTACTTTACATGTATTCTTTATTAGTCATCAGTATATCTCATCACTATTAGTTTCTTCTAAACCAGATATTGTTAATCTAGTACCCTAGGACGACCCGATCTACACATTTTATACTGTCCTTTTCTTATTAAGACCATATACTAAGAGCTTATATGAACAAATCCTGTATTAGTTTGTGATTGATTGTGCAGATGCCTGGTAAGAGAATATTTGTTTTGATTTATATTTTATTTTTACCATTGCTTTGCACTGGTTGTAGGAAGCAAGGTATAGCTTGTAGACAAGAAGATTTATTTTGATTTATATGTTGTCATTTTACCTCTTTTTTTCACTGTTTGCTGTTAGAAACAGAACAATTTTAGACATGCATACTCTAGCCATTCAAAGGGGCCTAGTCGGCTATAAATTCACACAGACTGCAGAGAGGACAATCGGAAATTATCTGAAAGAATCATGTGTTTTGTAATGTATTGATCTTTGCTGTTAGGAAGAGGTATGACTGTAAGTAGTAATGTAAAGCAACTTTGGATTTTGTGAGACTTACACAAATGGTATGGTCAGAGTGACAACTTTATTCTACTTAATTTTAGAATTTAGTTGTATATTGTTTGTGTAATTTTTCTCATAGAAGTTGATTAAGAATCTATTTGGATTCTATGGTAAGTGATTTTGATTATAATTTTCGTTTAGAATTCTTAATTCATTTCCAACTGGAAAATGGATTTCTTAAATGAGTATGCCATTAATGACTTGGCAAAGCACAAGTATCTTATACAGTGTACTAAATGCTATGTGTATTTAAAGGCAGAATCTGATAACACTGGTGATCTATGTTCCTTATCTCAAAAGCTGGATGATTTGCTTACCATTATTAGTAATAAATCTAGACTTACTGATGATGATTGCACTTGTGCAATTGGCACAACGTAGAAAATTGTTGTTACATATATTAATGGTTAGATTGATGAGATAAATAATGTTAGGCAAGGAACATATAGAGCACATTTAGGAAAGGAAGTGTCTACTGTCAGTAAAGAACACCTAACCCCTTTTGAAAAAGACAATACCACTGACATTTTGGAATTCAGGATACAACTACATACAGAAGAAAAAAAAAAGAAAGGACAAAGTTCACAACAAAAACAAGGAAAAAATAAATTGATAAATGTCTGTAAAGCAAAGAGAATATATACTAAAAAGGACACTGCTTTGATATGTAACACACAGATTGCAGAGAATGGTAACATTTTACTGCCAGAAATCCTCCATTCTACAAAAAAGGCATCATTTTCCCAGAAGAGAATGTAGAACACAGGTAAGGGGCAGGTGAAAAGGAAGAAATCTAAACTGAACGTGGAAGGATTGAAAAATATTAGTGTAAGAAAAAAAAGAGGAGAAAGACAGACATTGACAACATGGCTCAGGCTGTGGATGTACAAAGCCAGCTGGATGAGACTTGCATGCTTGCAAATTTAATATGCAATGAAAACAGTGGGATTAATAAGACTAATGGTGATAAAGATCATTCCCTTGTAACAATTGATAGAGGGGATATAACTAAATTAGAAGATGAAGATTCTTCAGATCTGATTAGAAAATATATTTTTGTAATTGGAGATTCAGTTATTAGAAGAACTGATGCTTACATTTGCAGAGAAAATAATAAATATTGAACAGTGTTATGTCTGCCAGCAGTAAAAACAGAAGATGTGACAAAATCCGTAGAATGCCTGAATGTTAGGAAGTATGGATCTGTTTTATTCATGTTGGTCTGAATGATCTGATTCACAAGAACTCCCTGACTGTTAGTAGGGAACTTACAGACCTCTTAGCATAGATTGTTCAGACATTAGGATTTTTTTTACAGATTACATACAGAAAGGAGACTAAGGTCACTGTGCACAAAAAGACTTTTGAGGTAAATACATACATGAAAAAATATCCTGTTTTAAAAACTGAAAATGTATAGAGCATCTGAGCCTTATTTTGAACCCACATGTGTTTAAACAGGATGGCTTGCATTTGTTAAGATGAGGGAAGAAAATGTTTGCAGCTCATAATTTGCAATATTTGACAAATACAAGGCACGATTTTTGCCAGGTCAAAAACGTAACACTGTTACCTGTCAGAGTTTTACAAGTCCTTCAAGCAAATTCTTGCTTCCAGTCTGCTTAAAGTTTATAATTACGTTATTCAATTTGGCATCTCGGATTTATATCTTAATAATTCTAAGACCATTTTTATACCTAAATCTAATGATAACATTACTAGCACAAATGACTACCGTCCAATTGCCTTAATTAACATCAACATAAAGATTTTATCTTCTATCTTAGCAAATAGACTAAAAAGCGTATTACCACATATTATTTCACACGGCCAGCTTGGTTTCATGAACAATAGGCATGTTTGGGACAACACTCTAACCACTGAAGCCATAACATATATAACAAATCTCGACAAATCCCCCAAATATGCTCTTTCTGTTGCTTTTGACCGGGTAAACTTAAAGTTCCTCTTTAAAACCCTGAAATACTTCTCCGTCCCTTACGAATTTATCAAAATGGTTAAAACCCTCTACACTAAGGCTTCCACTTCCCTAAATATAAACAAAAAAACCCCATGCCAATCCAGATTATAAATGGAACAAGACAGGGTTGTCCACTTTCACCCTACCTTTTTAATATTTATCTTGAAGTTCTATTGTTAAATTTAAATCAGAAAACATTTTACCGTTCAATTTACTTATATAAAATACAAGTGAAATACACTGCCTTTGCAGACAATTTAAACATCTATTTAGAACTTCCCTCAATGGAACTTGAAAAAATTTTAAACTCTATAGACAAATTTTCGCAAATCTCAAATTATGCCATTAACCCAAACAAATCAACAATCGTTCTGCTAAACCTCCTCGGACACAAAAAATTTTTCATTCCAGAAATATCAATCAGTTAACTATTCCCTAAAATATTTGGGTATAACCTTCACTCACCCCCAACAAGAGCTAGTAAAGTGTAATTTGTACAAAACTTGGACTAAAATCACTGAAGATCTCACAAGATGGAAGAGTTTAAATCTTTCTCTTCTCTTAAAAGTAGCTATTATAAAAATGAATATCCTCCCCAGACTTATTTTCCACTTCTTCGCTCTTAATCAAAACATACCGAACACTTTTTTTTCAAAAATAAAGGTTGCACTAGGAAAGTTTATTTGGCACCCTAAAGGTGTTAGAATCAGCTACAATAATCTTACACTTCCCAAAGATAGAGGAGGATTGGCCCTTCCAGACTTTTTGTCATATTACCATATAATTAATGCCAGTCGTATTATACACATTGCTAACTTCCAACAATCAAACAAGGACTGGAATCCCTTATGGACAAAATTGTACAATGCCCATATAAAAGTGTCTAATATCAATCCTAGAGCAATTCTCTTTCTTAACAATAAAACTCTTAAAGAGTATAAAATTCACCCTATATTAATAAAAAATATAAATGGGTTCCAATCACTGATAACTTCCCTTGGCTTACTATACTTCCTAACGTTGGCCCAGCCAATTCATCTTAATCTAAATCTTAAATTGGGTAACAGCATGTTAAACCTTGATAATTACCCTCTCATTAAGAACTGTACAGTCTGTGACTTCTACTCAGTTAAAGACTTACCATTTAATGAAATCATGTCCTCTTTGGCAGTGAACAAGAAATACTATATAATAATCAAACAAATATTTTACCTAATTTCTTTGATCACTGACACAAGGTCAGCTACCCCACAGAGTACCATCTTTATCAGTCTCTAATAATACAACTTCTATCAAAGTCTAAAATGCTTTCCAAAGTCTATATTCTAGTAATAAAAATAAAATACCAAGACAAGTTACTATTTTCTAAATATTGGGATGGAAAAAAATAAGGAAATTACACTTAGCCAAAAACTCGATGCCATTGATGCTACAATAATGTTAACCCCTTTCAAAAAACTAATTTATACCCAGTTCATGATAAACAATAATGCATATCACACTCCATCATTCCTAAATAAAATTAACCCAAACAGTTCGCCTTTTTGTCCAACTTGCCCTAATTCTGTTGCAGACATACTCCACATTTTTGGTCCTGTAAAAATGGGTATAAACTCTGGTGCTCCTTAAGAGAATGACTGGAGAAAATGGGTTATATGAAGTCAACCCTTTCTTGGGAAATGGTGCTATTAAATATCTATCTAGGTTCATTTAAATCTGAAACTAAACATATCATAGTGACACTGTGTGCGTTACTCAAAACTTACATTACCTTTAACTGGCTAGACAGAGCCAAAATGTCCTGGAAGGATTTTCAATTGATGGCTGTTAAACATGTTTTGGCAAGTAAACTAAAAACTACAAGCAAAAAGAAGTTAAGTTACTTTCAGAAATATTGGAATGAACTTCTGGATGTTCTAAATCATTATCCTACTCAGGTTTTTCTCCATTTCTCCTCCTACTATCTGCAAATACCTCTTTTCCTCATTACTTTTCTCCAGCAGAACCTTTGTAGAATTACAATTATTGCGACCCTTAATGTTATCTTTTCTTACATTTGTGCAGGTAATTCATTCTAGTTTCCTTATACTAATTCCCTCCCACTTAGTGACAGTCGCTTATATATATTGTATACAGTTAAATCAAATAGGATTTAGGAATATTGATATACCTTCACACTCCTGTGCAAACAAATACCTCTCAGCAAATCCTTTCTACACTTTCTTTTTTGTTTTTAATCAGCTAGTATCCTATTCACTTGATTAAAGAAGCTAAATATGTATTTTTGTTATATCAATACTGAATGTATCTGTTCTTAAGCAGGATTGTATGAAGATTTTTTCATTTATCTGTTTTGAACCTATTTGTATTGTGTGAATTATGGTTTTGTTTTTGTATTTGTGTTTTTAAAAATGCTAATAAAAATCTGATGCATCTCTTCTCTGGTTGTTGCTAAAGCTAGGAGCATTAATAATAAAGTTTTTATTGGAAAATTTGCTACATTCCCATAAGACAGATTTTCTTATTGTTCTGAAACATGGTTAAAAATATAGTGGCTAGAAACCAGTTCTGTTAAGGTATAATTATTTTTATTGTAACAGACAGTAATAAAAAAATCAGGTGGAGGTGTTATGATAGGGTTTAAAGATTGTTATGAGACCTGTGCTTATTACATGTTTACTGATAACACCAATACTGTGGATTGTGTAACTGTGACAATATAGAGAACCCTGGAACATGTAACAATTGTTGGCATTTAAAGACCAGCAAAGTCAAGTGCTGATGACCTACAGGAATTCATACATTTCTTCCATGAAACACAACAGGAAGGAGTAATTGTGGTTGAGGAATTGAATTTACCAGAAACAGACTGCAATAATATTGATTCAACAACATTAGTAAGGAACATTATTTACAACATATGTTCAGGAACAACAATTGCTTCAAACTGTAAAAGAGCTTAGCAGGGAACAGAACATAATAGACATTGTTTGTGTTCCTAAAGAAATTACTGTTACTTCTATTCAAGTTTCACCACCACTTATGTGCAGAAATCATGGGGTTGTAATGGTTAATTTGTTGCTAGATAGTTCTTCAAAACTGAAAATATAAACCAATGCACAGAAGATTAATAACGAATTAAATAGAATCAAAACAGCCACTATGTAAAACTAACTGGACTGATGCATTCAGAAGAAAAACTGCAGACAGAATGTGGAAAGTTTTGAAAGAGAAATTGTTTGAATGTAAAAACTCAAAAAAATGTTTAACATCAGGATCTAGACATACAACTTTAGGAGGATATATTTCCATAAGAAAAAGATACTTGATTAAGGTGAGAATCAAAACTATAAGAAATGGAAAATAGGTCAAATTCCAACTTTTACAACTGAGCTAAACAAGCCGGACAGACAAATTCAACACAGCCTCAGAAAAGATCAAGAAAATTTAAATGAAGATATTGAGTATAATAGGAAACCATTTTATAGATAAATAAGATGCAATAGAAATAAAAACATATACATTGATAAACTGTGTATAGATTTGAAAATTTATTCTCAGGCACAACAAATTATAGATGTATTTACAAAGTCTTATGCAAAGCAGTTTGGCTCCATGTGGGGGGGAGGGGGTTGACAAATTGTCCTAGTGACGTCTAGGTAACCGCAGAAAGTGAAATCAAATTCGATTATTTTGAAAAAGGAGTATGCAAATTGGATCCAAACAAAGCACAGAGAGGAAGAAGGAGAATTAATAATAATGACCTGAGACCACTATGGCATGAACTTACAGTACTGGCATATCTGTTATTTACTAGGTTGTATAAATATGGGGATAATCTTCAAGACTGGAAACATGCATTTGTTGAACATGTCTTTAAGGGAAATGGGAGTTGGACAAACCCAGATTCATACAGACCAATAAGTTTACTTTCATATTAAAAACAATGGAGAAGGTTATATTGGGTAAATTATTGTCAAAAATGGAAAGGTTGGGACTATAAAACATATATCAACATACATATGTTGAAAAAAAAAGTTCTACATAATGTTCTATAACAATATAATAACAGCTATAAATGAAAATTTGCATTGTGTTGTAATTTATATAGATTTAACTTCAGCATTTGATAGGGTCATACACAAAATACTGATCAATGAATTACAACAACTAGTTATTGATGTACTCCTGATAAGATGGATAGCTGCATAGTTTACAAACTGAACATGATATGTATCATGCAGCAAACGGACAGGTGAAATCTGAGGTTACAGTCATGGTGTTCCAAGGGGAGTTATCCTAAGCCCATACTTGCTTAGATTGTATCTTTCAGATTTATCTTTTTTTCCCCTGAGGTATTCTAATACAGATGACTTGAAAATGGGTAAATTGATTACATGGGTTACATATTATCATGCAGCAACTGGACAGGTGACATCCATGGTTACAGTCAGGGTGCTCCACAAGGATCTATCCTAAGCCCATACTTGCTTAGATTGCATCTTTCAGAGCTATCTTTTTTCCCTGAGGTATTCTACAGTCTGTATACAGATGACTTGAAAATATGTAAACTGATTACATGGTACTAAAGTGACAATTTGAGCACAGGGAATACTGTGCTGATAAACACATCCAAAACTAAGCATGTGGGATTTGGGAGACATAAACTGAAAGGTGAATATTTCAGAAAGCACAATGTGATTGAAAGTGTATTGTCATTTAAGGACCTGTGTACTTGGGTAGATCTTGCTTGGAGTTTTTCTAATCATATCAACCAATTGTTTAATGATAGTTATAAAACTATAGTTTGCTTTAAAAATTTATAACGTCTAGGAAATCAGAAACGATGTCATAATTGTTAGTTACATTAGATACAAACTGAGTAAGGAATAACAATATGGAAACCTTATAAGAAAACAGGCAAGAGTAAATTGGAAATAATACACCAGAAATATACCAAGGGCATATGTGGATATGAAATTTTAAGTTATTAGGAAAGACTTAAATATCTGAACTTGTACATTGTCTCATATAGATATTTAATGGGGGACCATATTTGGGTATATAGGGCATTTAGAGACAACTATCACTGGGAATATTTGAGGTTATCAAAACATAGTAGCGAATCATCAGGCAACCTATGTAGAAGATTCTATAGGAATGAAAAGTGCACTAAATGGTTCTCTGAGAGAGAAGCTGATGAATGGAATAGACTACCAAATTACATTAAAGCAAGCATTTTTAAGAACAGCCTGGACACTTATTATGGGAACATCTATTTGAGTATATTTGTAGGCTAGAAGGACATTATTGCTTGTGCTTCTTGAAATATTTGTATTATGTATGTATGTGTATATATATATATATATATATATATATATATATATATTATATATATATATATATATATTTATATATATATATATATATATATATATATATATATGTATATATATATATATATATATATATATATATATATATATATATATATATATATATATACACACACACACATATATATATATATATATATATATATATATATATATATATATATACATACACACACATATCTATCTATCTATCTATCTATCTATCTGTATATATGGATTTACTTCAGATGATTGAAGATTTAAAACTTCGAATTTCATATGCCTGAAACCATATGATCGAAGTTTCAAATCTTCAATCACCTGAAATAAAAACAAAAGTAAAACAAAAAATTGTCCTGGATGTTTTTGCAAGGGGGCAAGCCCCCCTGCACTCCCCACACCCCTTGCCATTTAAATATACCAACTCCAAGATCGCACTACAGCGAGGAAAAGGGAAAATGCCCCATTCTGCGCTGTAGGGAGATCTCCGTTCAGAATGTTCAAAGTTTTAAAACTTTGATCATATGGTCACGGCCATATGAAATTCGAAGTTTTAAAACTTCGATCATCTGAAGGGAACCCATATATATATATATATATATATATATATATATGTGTGTGTGTGTGTGTGTGTGTGTGTGTGTATACTCCTCACCTTGTAGAGGACTTATCAGTTCATCCCTATGGTCCTCAAGCCAGTGCATTCCCTCACATAAGTCTTATGCTACCCTGTCTTGATTTCACTCCACTCGAGCTCAGGAATAGTATATTTTATATATTCACAACCAACTCTCTAAATCCTGAACATAATGCAAAAGTGCAAAACTAAGAAAATTGCTATGATCCATGAAGCATGACTCAGAGAAGGGTGACTATTAAATTGTATTTATTGAACAGAAGGGAAAATGGAAGAATAAAAAAGTCAGAAAATGTGAAGAGGAAGCACAAGAACAGACCAAAGGAAATAAACAAGGAAAGCATGATCATGGGGAAGGGAAGAAAGGGCCTATTTTTTGTAAAACAGATGACTATTTTTTCAGTAAGGAAATGTGCAAAAGAATGCAAGAAGAAGTCAGGGATTAGAAAGATAGCATAAATATAAAAGTAAGGACACTCAGACAAACATGAAACACAGACCAAGACCGACAGGAGAGGTGCTGAAAGAAAGGGGTTGACATACCAACTGATGAGAACAAGTGGTCATGGGGAGGATCTTACTACAATCATGGGAGGTAGGTGAAATACAAGAAAGGGGAACAATAGCATTGGAAACAGGGTGGCTCCCTTCAGCTGACTACACCTATACTTGGGGGGGGGGGTCACAAACTTTATGGGAACATCTGTTTTAGTATATTTGTAGGCTAGAAATGCATTATTGATGGATTCTGCGTCAGGTGGGACTAGGCAGTAGCAGGCAATGGGTTAATTTTGCTCTTTGCATGATGAATGTCTCTAGATAAACAATGCAGATATTAAACCGCTGGTCCAAAGGGTCTATCATGACCCTCCCACCAGGTAATGAAATAGGATCATCAGGCAGTGTCACTAGATGGAGCAACATCACTCACTTCTAGTGACTGACCACTAGAGGTCAATGAAGGAACCTCCAAGGCTCCCTTTGCAGCATGGAAGCGGGTGGTGAGCCAGCAGGAGTAGGATGGGTATGATGGTGGAGCAAAGTCCACTGCCACACCACAGGCACAACTGTAGCTGACCCTTCATTAAATAGCAATATACAGAGAAAAAAATACAGCAAATAAAATATACAAAAAAGGAGAGCAACAAAGAAAGAGAGAGAGATATATCATGTCTGCATCTAATTATCTGAATTACAGGTACCTACATGTGAACTGAACAGTTGCTAGACATGCTATTCTTTTAGGGGATGTAAGGCTGACTAGCTATAGAATGTCACATGTCCCTTCTGGAAGATGTGAGTGCAAGGTTGCAGTAGTATTGTACCAGATGGATTTGTATGTATGTGTGTGTGTGTGTGTGGGGGGGGGGGGGCTGGGGGGGGTGACACTAATAGCAAAATGATGCCTGTGGCTATAAGAACCATAGTGGTTGTCCGTGGATATGCTCCTTCAAGTATGGCAAGTGGGACAGGGACAAAGATGGCCATATGGGCATGGACAGCAGTACTCTGTATGCAGACCAGCAATGAAACTCTGCCAGTGTGTTGCACTAATGGCAGATAAGAGTATGGTGGTAACACAGACAGCTGTCAGCATATGGTGGGAGAGCAGTGTAATGTAAGGTGATATGTACAATGAGACAGATCTGTAGTAATCTACCAGTCCCGAGGGTATGATAGTTAGAAATGTCACAAGCACGGGATTTTAGTGGGCTGATGTGTACTCTACATGCTGAAAAACATTCCTGCCCCGGGTGCTTGGCAAGTACCCTTACAGGTGCACAGTGTCGAACAAGCCTCATAGCACAGTTTTGCTCACATACACAATGAAAAAAAACTGCATTTTATAGATGCTTGCTTTAAATATGCTCTTTACATAATGACAATAGTAGGAGATTTGAAACTGTAAGATATAAACAGCTGCATCCAGTAGCTCGCTCATCACATTACAGAAGTTGCTACAGAGCAACATGTAAAGTGACCGTGACTTTTTCAGACTGGCACCATGAAACTCTGGGAAGCTGCACAGACTTCATGTGAGGTAAGTGACTGGGAAGTGGTGTCTGAACATGCTTTGCTTTAGTGTTTTGTATATATGCTATAGGTATAAGTCGTTTCTAGGCCACCTAAAACTGCATTGGTGTAGGGGGTTGAGCAGCTTGATATAGCTGATAACAAGTGAATTCTGTCTGGGAATATATGAACAGGGACAGGAATATAATGATATGTGCTACCACTACTTATCTACTCCTGGCCAAAGCTTTTGACACAGTCTCCAACTTGGGAATCATATATAAACTTACTAAGTTAGGCATTAACCTCTACATCATCAGATGTATAGCCAGCTGGCTCAGTGACAGGACACATTGTCTAGATAGGTGAATTAACTTCCAGTAAGAAACCTGTTACTAGCCGTGTCCCACAAGACTCAGTGTTGGGACCCCTCCTCTTTGGTATATACTTCTCTGAAGAGAAGGCCTCTGGCTCAGCAGGTTTGTTGAAGACTGTAAGCTGACAGCAATCACCAAATCTCCAAATGATGCTGATATCCTACAAACAGGCCTAAAAATGACAAACAACTGGTGCTAAAACCATGGTTGGAGACAAAATGCTAAAAAATGCATAATCATTCCCTTCAGTAAATCAGAAATCCTTGCAAATTATAATATTGATGGCACACCCCTAAAAGTAGACCCAGTGGTGAGGGGCCTAGGAACACAGATAGACAGTAAGCTAAACTTTGACCACCAGGTAACTACAGTAGTGAGGAAATACTTCTGTGTGGCTCAACTTATAAGTAAAGGTATGGCATTAAGATCAAAGGAAGTCATAGTGTCATTGTAATTGGATCTCATTAGGCCCATAACTGAGCACAGTGCTCCCTTCTGAATGTACCTAACCATGCACATTACACCAACTGGAGTTGTTCCAGAGGTTTTTCATTTAAAAAAGACAAAGTGTAAGTCACATGTCTTATGCAGACCAACTAAAGGCCTTATCACTTTACTCCTTCTCATATCTTTTTCTGAGAGGGGACTTATGCCTGGCCTACAAGGCATTCTACGATCCATCCTTGATGAAAATGTTACATATTTGCTAGAAAAAATATACAAAGGTAACACATTCCATTGGCCTGAACCTTATTTCTGACTCTAACAGAACTTGCTGGAGAGACAGATTCATATCCCAATCGATGCCTCATCTATGGAATAAACTTCCCATCTTCATAAAACAAAACACATCCCTCACTTTCTTCAAAAAAAATTTGGATAAATGAATGGAGAACCATAAATTCAGTCCTGGGATACTGCCCATGTACCTTATGAACAGAGGCAGTCTGTAAAATGACTCAGGGCTCTAACACCCAAAAACCCACTGCCCTATCCCATATCTGAGGAATTAAGATATAATACTGTCATATCCCATATATTATTGGCTAGGCTTGTAAAGGATCTTGTGCCATTCATTACCTATGAACCTATGACCAGTTGTGTATGCTGTGGAGGACCACATACTTGAATTGACATTAATGGTTTATATCATTGTCAGGATGGTGGTCATTCACTATCAGGCAATTGGAATCTAAGCCTGTGGCACTTCTACAGTTCAGGGGACATGTACAACACATTTAACAACACGTTTGCTGATCCACAGTTTAAGTAGAGACAGTATGTCTGTAGACATGGCCCTTAGACATACTGAACCTGTTCCATATATCCCTGCATTTCTTCATGGATTCTTTTGCAAATGTGGCCTCCTGGCATAAGTCAGAGCAACACATAGAACCATAACATACTGACTGCCACCATACAGATGGCAACAGGTGCCTTGTGCAAAAATGTGGATAACATGTAAGACAGTCAGTGTGAACATGTGTGTTACTGATGTATGGTCATACAGTGTATGACATGTCACCAGCTTACAAGTATACTTCTCATTGCAAGTAGTCATGCAGGTCATTATGCCTGACACCAAGAGCCATAGGAAAGGGGCACTTCTCCCAAGCAGAGAATGACATCCTTTTGCAAGGTCTATGTACATGGTAGGTGAATTATCCAGAACATGAGATCAAACTGGGCCTTTCTTGAGTATGTCTAGCTGGCACTAGTGGCCAAAATACAAACACATGAACCTGGTTTAAGAAGGTGATTGACACGAGAGTGCATGTACTCAACAAATCAACCTATATGTTATTGGAATACATGGCCATGGGACAATATGATGACATCTGTGCCTTGCCCTCTGTACTCTACTACTTGGACAGCCTCTATCTCATACACAGCGTAGGCAGTCCATAGTATGCATAGTATAGTACAGTCTGGTTGTATTATTGCATGCATCATTGTTATTGTCGTATGTCGTGTTTAATCTATCTAAGAGTAATGAAGTCCATGCATGGTATAGTACAGCCTGGTTGCATTATTATGTGCATTATTATTAATGTTGTATGCCATCTTTAATCTATCTAAGAATTATGGAGCTGACATTGCCTCTTGGTCAGTGCCATAGTGAACTGTATCCACCTCTGCCCTAGCACAGACATCCTGTACAGACCTTTCTTGCACAGGCTCCTCGTCAGGCATCTTGTTCACTGCTACTCTGGGATCCCCTCCTCCCGAATGCAAATAGTGCACATACTGCAGATATTTTACTGAATGTTTCAGAGTCCTACTACAGGGCTCCATTAGAGACATCTAGATGGAGTAAGAGAGCCTTAACCAGTCAGAACACCTTTAATAGTAATTCAGGTCTGTGAAAAGTTGATGTTTTAGGTATTATTTGTATGCATTATCTGTCATGGTCTATGGGTTTCTTATTGCTGTCATTAGCTATGCCCTCCAAGATATCCTGCATCACCATTAAGTTGTCTCTGTGGAAAATAATCCTGCACAGACTAGTGGTATAAGATACATGTTTGCCAGATATGTGAGTCATGGTCACTACATGGTCGACCTGCTGACAGATTGTATATTATATCCTGTGCATTGCAGACCACCTAGTAGTTGTTTGAGTGGATCCATTTGTGACTGATATATTGCATCCCTGTTTATTAGACTGGGCCTTTATCACAATTAAGGTGCAATGAATGGAACCTACTGTATGGAAATGGGAGAAATCATAAATTGCTTACATGGTGCTGCTTCTCTCCTCTATGTTACATGGAAACCACATATTCTTCTCATCATGTTATAGCATGGTATTGAGAAATCTGTAGAGTACACATGAGGCCGGACTCCTGGGATACACGAATTTGGGTGGGTGACTCCATATCCACCAGTAGATCTGTCATCAGTATGGTGCCTTAAGGGTCAGTGCTGGGCCCCCTGCTGTTTGGTATATACTTCTCAGAACTTCAGGCCAAAACTAAGGGGCTGTGGCTGACCAAGTTTGTGGATGACTGCAAACTGGGTGCAATTATTGAATCCCCAAATGATGTCAGTATACTTCAGGAGGGTCTTACACAGACCAACGACTGGTGTCTTAGTCCTGGTCTCAAAATGAATGCAAAGAAATGCATCATCATTGCCTTCAGTAAAAACAATGTCCCTTCACACTATCAAATTAACAACACTACCCTATGTACCTATAAAGTGGTAAGAGATCTGGGATCACAAGTAGATTGTGACCTTAACTTTGAACACCATGTGTCTACTGTGTTAAGGAAGACATTCTATGCAGCACACTTGATTAGCAAAGGCATCACCTCTAGAGCAAAAGAGGTTATAACTGCTCTGTACTCATCAGTAGTCAGGCCCATAATTGAGTACAATGCTCCTTTCGGCATGTATCATATTAAGCACCTGCAGCAATTGGAGAGACCTCAGAGACAAGGGACTCCAGCACATGCCTTACACAGACTGACTAAAGTCTCTGTTACTATACTCAGTATCTTATAGATTTCTTAGGTGAAACTTATGCCTGACTTACACAGCAATCTCTGACCCAAACCTAATGAATTTGCTGCAAATCCATAAATCAAACGAGACTAGGGCTACCCATTCCAGGAACCTAAATATGGCCTGTGACTTGAATAGGACTTGTTGGATGGGCAGATTTGTCTCCCAGCGAATGCTGCATCTTTGGAATAGGCTACCAATTCATGTAAAACTGCATCTCTATGAAACTGTTCAAAAGGAGCCTGGATGAGTGGATGCGGCACTATAAATTTTTACCTGGGATAGTGCCCACAACCTTCCTAGACATGGACAGTCATTAATAAATACAATACTGGGTACTAACTAGAGTAACTATAGTATTACATTGGTATGAAATGGCTAGGCTTAAAATGAGTTAGCCTTGTAATCTTCTATGATTCAGTTTTTTATACTAATAAAGCAATTTATTTGGAGAATATTTTAAGCATTAGTAATAAGAAGCACAGTGGATTTGAGAAGAGAAAAAAAAACTTACTCACTATCATGTGTTTAGCTGCCTGAACATAGTGGCACAAGAGACTTTCTCACTATCGTGTTTAGGTGCCTGAACACAATGAGAAGTTACTCAAGTCTTTTTGCTGGTGTACTTGTGAGGACAGACATAGTTCACACATTACTAAGATGTTTATTAATCCATCTTTATATTAAAACTAAAATCATTTAAAGTAACCTTTTGTGCACTGTTCTTGTAGCAGTGAAGAATTTTGTTAAGCTGGTTTAGACTACATTTACTGAATAGCTGCCTTTGAAGTGCTGTGCTAAGGTTGAAGTGGGTGTGGTTATATAATGTAAATGATGTTTGTTTGTACTTTTTTATAGGTGTTTATAGATTGCATGCTTGCTTACCTGTGCGCTGCATCTTACCATTTCCTAGTATTCATGTTAAACTCTACTTTTCTGGAATGAGTGCTACAGTAACAGTGATCTGTCCTTTAGTGCTACTAAATATTTAATGACGACATGTTTTGGACCTCTAATCACATACTGGATGGCTTTGGTCCCCAGACACCTCCAGTAATAGATTTTTGTAATTTTTCTGCTTTGTCATCTTGACTGTGAAAGGATTAGGTTATCTCTTGTGAGGCAGGGGTACATCAAGGATTTTTGAAATTGCACACCATCTTCCACAACATTGCCCGTGCAGACCAAGTGAAGCATCTGCTGTCACCAAAGCAGTGCATGTTTCTGGACAGCATACTCTAAGGATATACCTAAATTCAGTACTATATATTCCCCTCAGAGTTATGAGATGGAGAGCACAAAAGTAAGTTGAAGGGAGGTACTGAAGGTTAGATACTTGTTTGCAAGTTAGAGATAAGCAGAATTCAATCCATAAATCAGTGGGCAAAGCTTGTTTGTTAAAATGTTTTTTTTTGGGGGTGGACAAGGAAGAAAGTTTTGAGCCACCAACTTTGATAATTTTATACTGCAGTTCTAGGTCTGATAAAGGACCATGGTAATGACATACTTATAAACAATGAAGAAATATTTTGCAGACTTGTATTCCCATCCACTAGGGGATCACCGCTCATCCTTAAACCCATTTTAATTCTCATACTTACTGAAAACAGAGATTCACTGGTTATGTGCTCAATTCTCTTTGGCAGTAGTTAAACTTTCTATTGAAGATAAGAAACCATGTTCTCCATCCTGCCAAAGGCAAGTACCAAGAATGTGTATGTAGCTTTAAAATATGTTATTTCCTAAGTTCTTATAAAAGACTTCAACATTACAGAAGCAGTGTGATTAGTGGCCAAGGGGAACTGAATCTCTAATATTATTCCTCTACCAAAACTGGAGAAATCTATGCAAAGTTTCAGTATGATATTTCTTATTCCTGTCCGCAATAACATTTAAGCTCATGTAACAGGAACCAGTCTTGTAGCAGAAGATTCAAAAGTTGTGCATCATGACCATACTTTGTTAAGTGGCAGCTGGGCGAAGGACTCTTATTAAACTGTTAGATATCACAGTGTGGTTGAACAGCATCCATTCTCTTGTAGTAATAAAGGCTTTGTTAGACATCAGAAATACTTTTGGCACTGAGGACTAGAAATACCTCTGGAAAATATTATGCATATTAATGTTATGAGGCTTGACAACAGAATTTACAAGGTTGTCATACATACATGCTTTGCCCTCAATAACAGTAAGCTAGATGCAGTTTAGACCATTTTCCTTTCAGAGATGGATCAGGCAAGGGGACTTTGACTTTCCAAGCTTGTTCTTCCTATCCGTATAGTCCTTGTCAGTTCTGCTTAGCCACAAGGAATATCCTAGGGTGACAGCATTATAAACAGAATATATAAATTCATAATATTTAGGAAAATCATGACCTTACCTTCTGTTCTACTCATAGAATGCAATATCAACCAATTCACTGTATTATTTGGCATGAGAATAAGTTATAGCAATCCTGAGCTGTTGACAGTGAATCAAGAACTCTGGATTTTTTAGGGTAGTACTTTGCTTTAGATGAAAGACTATGGCTGTACAGTAGTTAAGGATTCACATAATTAGTGAATTTCAGCTAAGTGTATGTGCAGATGGTAGATTTATTATTTATTTATTTTTATTTTTTTAGATGACAGTAGCTTTTATGTACATTTTTGGTTAAATATTCACTGTTAAATTGATGAGTCCCATGTATATATTGTATTGCATGCTATACAATATCACACACACACACACACACACACACACACACACACACACACACACACACACACACACACACACACACACACACACACACACACATCTATAGCTATATATATATATATATATATATATATATATATATATATATATATATATATATATATATCCATATATGAGTTATCTTCGAGTGGTCTATCGCTTCATCTAAACACAAATGGCATAAAAAACTGATCAAATAGCAGTTTACCTACTGATAGTCTCCACTATATACTGCCAGTTACAACTCTGAATAAAAGAAAACCTTGTAGCATTGTGATCATAGTATTAGTTTTCTTACATATGTAAGCAATAATCCATGTTTGGGAGTGGGTAATGCTGGATTCACCTATGCCTGGTGTGGTTTGGTCAGGAGTGACCAAACAAAGCCCACCATGGGTAAATTCTGTATTACCTGAAACATATTGAACAGAAACTGATTGAGCACAACTTGTCTATCAGCAGCTGATCAAAAAAAACATGAAAAGACATATCTGTTTCTTGCTGGTACCCATCATTTGGTGGGCTGCAGCCTACACAACCCTTGCTATTTATATATATAGCAATTCTGAAATTGTGCTACAGTGAAGAAAGAGCAAACTTCCCAATCCCCACTGTACCGCAATATTGTATAAAATAGCTGCCAGCACATACAATCAGCTCGTTTTGGATCAGCTGTGCCAGGAGTTTTATGTGTTGACAAATTAACATTTGACAACTTGTCACCCCCTCCAAAAAAGTAAATAAAAAAAAAAAAAAAAAAAAAAATATATATATATATATATATATATATATATATATATATATATATATATATAGTTCCCTTTCAGAAGGTTGAACGGCTGAAATCTTGAAATGCATATGGCCGAAGCCATGCTCGAATTTCAGAAGTTTGACCTTCTGAAAGGGAAGTAAAAAAAAAAAAACCCAAAACAATGATTCTGCAGGGGGGCAAGCCCCCTGCACCCTTCACACCCCCCACTACTTATTTATTCCAACTCTGACATTGCACTACAGTGCAGAAAGGGAACTCTCCCATTTTGCACTGTATGCTGATCCCCATTCAGAAGGTCGAGTTTTTGAAATTTCGAGCATATGGTCTCAAACATATGCATTTCGAGATTTCAGCCAATCGACCTTCTGAAGGGGAACGATATATATATATATATATATATATGTCCCATTTTGATGATCAAAGTCTTAGAACTTCGAATTTCATATGGCCGACCCCATATGATCGAAGTGTTAAGACTTTGAATATCTAAAAAAAAAAAAAAAAAAAAAAAGCAAAACAAAAAAAAATCCTGGATGATTGCACCCTCCACACCCCATGCTACTTAAATATACCTACATCACAGTACAGCGAGGAAAAAGGAAAAGTTCCCATTCCGCGCTGTATGAAAATCTCTGCTTAGATCGTTCAAAGTCTTTAAACTTCAGTCATATGGTTTTGGCCATATGAAATTCAAAGTTCTAAGACTTCGATCATCTAAATGGGACCCATATATATATATATATATATAAATATATATATGTATATATATATATATATATATATATATATATATATATATATATATATACAGATATATAGATATATACACACACATATATATGCATATATAAATATGTGTGTGTGTGTCTACGTGTGTAAATATATATAAATATATATATATATATCTATATATATATATATATAGATATATATATATGTGTGTGTGTGTGTGTGTGCATGCTATTCAATATCACACACACACACACACACACACACACACACACACACACGCGCACACACACACACACACACACACACACACACACACACACACACACACGCATCTATAACTATACATATATGAGCTATCTTTGAGTGGTCTATCACTTCATCTAAACACAAATGGCATAAAAAAACTGATCAAATAGCAGTTTACCTACTGATAGTCTCCACTATATACTGGCAGTTACAACTCTGATAAAAAGAAAACCTTGTAGCATTGTGATCATTAGTATTAGTTTTCTTAAATAAT